>NC_058130.1:183160567-183328419 GCF_016433145.1 Gracilinanus agilis | reverse complement strand
CTAAGCACGTTACAATTACTATTTCATTTGATCTTCATAACAAGAATGGGAGGTAGATCCTGTTATTATCCCATTTTACAGTTGAGGAAATGGAGGTAAATAGAAGTTAAATGATTTGCCCAAGCACACAGAGCTAGTAAATATCTAAAGCCCTGTTTGAACTCAAACCTTCCTCATTCTAGGTCCAATACTCTATCTATTACCTCTGTTTTTTATATGACCTTTAAAAAAATCTAAGTCATAGGAAAGCTAGGTGGCACAGTGGATAGAGCACCAAGTCTAGTTGGGAGGATCTGGGCTAAAAATCCGATCTCAGACACTTTCTAGCTATGCGACCCTGATCAAGTCACTTAATCCCAATTGCCTAGCCCTTATCCTTCTGTCTTAGAGTTGTTATTAAGACAGAAAGTAAGGTTTGAAAAAAATTTTTTTAATAATTTTTATTTTTTAGAAAAGTTATCATGGTTATATGATTCATGTTCTTACTTTCCCCTTCACCTCCCAACCTCTAGATTGAGAGTCAGTCCTAGAGACGGGAGGTCCTGGGCTCAAATCTGACCTCAGACACTTCCCAGCTGTGTGACCCTGGGCAAGTCACTTAACCCCCATTGCCTAGCCCTTATTGCTATTCTGCCTTAGAACAAGTAAATACTATTGGTTCTAAGGCAGAAGGTAAGGGTTAAAAAAATGTTTTAATGTATTCATTTGGAGTTCATTTGAACATTTGGTTGCTGGTTTTGGTTTCACTTAGTTTCTGCAGAATGATTTCCATGTTTTTCAGCATATTTTCTCCTATAGCGAGTTCTTAACTCATTAGTCAGGATCTTTGGGTTTATCAAATATCACTGCTAGGTTTGTTTTCTTCTATTTGTTGTTTACTTAAAACTTTCCACTGATCGACCTTTCTATTTTTTAACCAATCCAAAATGATTTTAATAATTATTCCTTTGTATTATGATTTGAAATCTGGTACAGCTTTTGAACCCAGAGAAGCTGAATGACTTAATCAGAATTGCTAAGCTACTTACTGTAAGATCTAGGACTTAAAAATCAGATCTCTTGAGTCTGAATCTTGTGTTTCCAGGCTTCTCCACTGTCTCAACTGAAGGATTTAAGTTATGTTACCTCTACTGTAGATATCTTCCTTATACATTTGGTTAGATCTAGACAATTTGATCCACTTTACCCTCTTGAATAGCATTGCCTCTTCCTCACATGACACGTTGAATACTGAAATAATGGAGTCCAAAAGTAGTAGTTTCACTAATGTTGTTCATGCGTACTATAAAAAGGCCCGCAGATTTATTCCATTTCACATCTGTTTGTTGCCTTACTACTAGTTTTATCTGCACATTTTCTCTAAGTTAACTGGTTTGTCTAAATTTTACATTAAGCTCTTTGTAGTCTCATTTTCAACTCAACTAATTGTCATAGTGTTGAGAGCAGTCCTATGTTCATAATCTTCCAATATCTCCTTCCCTACAACTGCAAATGAACTAGCATTCTAAACTTACTACTTGAGAAAATATGCTGCATAAAAAGGAAATCATTTTGCATAAATTAGGATGAAACCAACACCAGAAACTTGATGGTCAAATTAACTCCAAATGAATATATGACATAATTTTTTAAACCCTTACTTGCTACTTACACTTTGGCTGCATGTTCTCTTGGCCAGGAAATTTGAGTGTTTGCTAACTAAAGTGAATTCTGAGGTCTTTCAGTCTCCTTGTAGCAAATATTTTGCAAGGTAAATGAAGGTTTGCAAGAAAACAAGCAAATTAATAATCCCAAAACAAACACAAAAGACAATTTAAAAACAAAAAAGAAGTAAATGATTTAAAACTTTTTAAATTTGAGCTAATAAAGTAAAAATCTATTTTCAAAGAAAATAACAAGATACAACATCAATTAATTTAATGGTAAAGGTGGAACAAGATCTATTTTGTTCTAAATCTTGAGCACTCACGCAAAAAAAACCTCTGCAAATTTTTTTGCAAAAGTAAAGCTGAACTTTCTGGTCTAGAGGATCTTAAAAGACAACTCAATTTCCAGAGGAATAATTCCAGCTTTTGATGCCAAAGGCACTGTCATTGACTAGAGCAAAGTGCACTGTGCCATATTTTAATAACATTTGGTGTCAGAAGGGAAAGACTTTACTTGTATTAACTGATAGAAAAACAGTATCAAGGAATCTAGTGCTAAGTCAGCTGTATAGGATCAAAATCGTATTTTACCCTTCCCAGAGGATGTAATAAGAACTTCCATCTCCCTCATACTTCTTGTCTGTTTGATCTGTCATGGCAAAAGCCACATCTTGCAATTTTGAGCCAGCTCAGTAGAAACTTGATTTAGGAGAATGAAAACATAAGCCTGGCTGTTGGGGAGAGGAAGGAAGATTCCTTTAAGAAACCCACTAATTGGCATTTCATCTACCTTAAAATATTAAGAGATCTCATGCACCTTAAGAAGCTAGTTTTTATTTACATTAACTTTGCTGGTGGAATTATCTTCTTTTTCAGCCCTGATATGCAGAGTTGTATTACTATCAAGCTTACAAATAAGGCTTATTTGTTTTATTATGCTAATAATATGGTCAAAGATGGCAAAGAGTTTTAAATAATAGAACAAAGACAACCTATTGACTTCTCACTTTGAAAGGAAAGCTATTTCTAAGAAAGAGCCATCTGTTTTGGAGAGGCTGAAGGCACAGGATACCTCCACATATCCTAACACTGCCCCCATTCATGCTAGCAACTAGATATTTATGTAGTCTCTGTGAACTACTAGCAATAGGTATCTCTTAAATATCTTTTTATTTCTGTTATCTGTTATTAACTATCACTTAACAACACTATGAATTCTAAACTTTTTTCTTTCCTAAGCCATAATGATCTGACTTTAAAATCTAATCTTGTCCTTGAGAAAGCAATAAGAACCCCAATTTCTAATACAGTGTTATACATATAATAAGTATTTTATTGTTTAATTAGTGAGTGAATGAATTTCTAAGGTTGTTAATTATATATTTTTATATATTTGTTCTGAACTATATATGACTGTGTGTTTCCAAATCTATAAAATCTCTTTCATTTGGAAAAGTGACAAAAAGGCCACTGAGATTGATGAAAAGTTTAAATTAAACAATGATTAAATTAAATGATTACATGATCTAATAATTATATCATTGCAATTATAATTTCCATTAAACAGAATATATACTATATAAGAATTATTGTTATAAATTATAATATTATTAAATAATATTTTTATTATTTTCAAGTATGGTACCTGGTAAGGTAAGATAAAAGAATACTATATGTAAAAATGGAATAACAATAACTTTGTTCTATGATATTAGCAAATAAAGACTAATTGCAGCATCCAGAAGTTGAAGGAATCTTCTGTTTCACAAACCCTTTTTCTAAAAGAGCCACTGATTTTAGGCTGAATTACCCTTTTCATTAAAATTTTCAAAATAATTTTATTTTACTCAAAAATTATATTGTGTTTGAATGATGCAGATTCCAAACTAGAGATTTGACAATATTTTCATGCATGCATCCCTACATCCAACGCTTCTCCTAATGACTCCCTGTTGCCTCTATAGATAAAATAAACATCTGTTGAGACATTTAAAGCCCTTTTCAATTTTATTCCAACCTGTTTTTCCAGGCTTAATACACATTATTCCCACTTATGCATCTTACATTCCAGCCAAACTATCCTGTTCTTCATATAAAGCATTCTATATCCTTCTTCCATGCTTTTCTACAAGCTCTCTTTTGCTTGAATGCTATCCTTTCTCATCTCTACTTTGGAACTCCTAACTTTTGGTCTTATATATTCCTGTTAGTTGCCTATATGTCAGACTATTATTAGAGATATTAGATACAAAGATTTGAGTCCTACTTCCATTATCTAGTTGCATTCATTTTGTTAGCACAAAAGTTTTTTCAATTTTATATAATTAAATTATTACTTTTTCTTTTTTATATCACTTCTTTTCCTCCAAATCATAGCTGTAAAGGTTACCTGATCTGGTTATATTTTAATATTTTTTAATGACATGGCCTATAATATTCAAATCACATAATTTCTTTTAAGTTTATTGTGATATATGCCTTAGCAATTGTCTTAAACCTAAATTCTGCCTGGCCTTTGTGCTTTAAAAATCTTCTACTGGGGATTCTGGAGAGTTCACCAGATACAGCTTTTGCAAAAAAAGTTTCTATCAGAAGTTAACTAGTTAATGAGCTATTCTGGAAAAAGATGTTGGATTTGGAGGATGCTATATTCTTCTCCTTTTCTTCAGAGCAGGGGTCGGCAACATATGGCTCTCGAGCCATATCTGGCTCTTTTGAGGGCCAGATATTGCTCTTTCTACAGGATCCATAAAGTCAATTTTTTTCAGGCGCTGTTACAGGAGCGCACACTGTGAGCACTGTACGGCTCTCACGAAATTACATTTTAAAAAATGTGGCATTTATGGTTCTCACGGCCAAAAAGGTTGCCGACCCCTGCTTCAGAGGAATGGTCGAAATTAGAAATATCATGTGAGTACTATTTTATTGAACCACAGTCTGATAAAAAGTATAATATCTCTGGGGCACTGAAAGCTCCAAAATAATGATTAAATGTTGTTTATTGTAGTTTTATTATGAAAGAGCATTTTACTACCATTCATTTGCTTTTCCTATACTGGTTGAGTACTGTATTCAGAGGAATTTCCTTATAGCTTTTGAGGGCCTCCAGATACTCTTTCTTGTTTGTGAATGGCATTATATTAATTGCATTTCAGAGCTTTCAAAATAAGATCTATAACTACTCAAAAGACTTTAGACCGATAGGCAATTGGCTGCTCTGGTCTATGAGAGTACATACATAGATCTGGGGCAATACTATGGATGGACAATGAACTGAACCCAGAAGAGAATAGGAGGAACAGGCTAGATTGATTGCTTTGGGGAAATTACCTAATCCTTTTAATCTCCCTAGATTTCTCTCTGAACCAAGTCCTATCTTTTTAATATCAGTATTTTTCTAGTGCTCATAGAAGCCAGAAAATATCACAGATTCCAAATAATACAGTTGTGGGTCATCCAAAAGGCAAAGAGTCACATGGTAAACATTAGTGAACTATATTACATGACCAAAAAGTATATACAGTAGAAGTGCCATAAAGGGATACCATCAGAGAAATCTATGACTAGTGTTGTGAGGAAGATTAATTAGTGTTAGTGTTGGACCTAGCAGGAAGGGCTGGAGGATTCCAAGATGGAATGAAGGAGCAGGAAGTGGGGCTTGTGCTCTGAGAGAGACTCCATTAGGGGTTGGCACAAACTGTTGCTAGCCCTGGGAGATCTTAGAGTTAAGGACACCCTGCATACTGATTCCCTGGGATCCCGAGTGGTTGAGGCTTTCAGCAAGTGGACAAGACCTGCAGAGCTGCACCAAGTGGAGGAGGGGTTTGGGATCTGGTGGACGGCATCTCAAGCACACTCTCTCTACTTGGGTACCTTGGACCACCTTGGCTTTTGGCATCCTATCTTTGGATTACCGTGAGAACCCTCAAAGCCACCCTCAGGCCCTTTAATTGTGCTGGTCAAACCTGGCTGGAACCAGGTTTGAAGCAGCCTTCCCAGTGACTCCAGAACTGCTCCTTTGAGCCCTGCCTGGCCTAGGTCAATTAGATTTAGAGTAGACAAGTCCTCCCCTTGCCCCTGTGATTTGCCCTTTAGTTTTTTAAGTGCAGAATCCCCTATCCCACCTTTATTTAGTTAAATCATAATTAAAACTGTTAAAAAACTTTACCTTGCCTGCTGGTTCCAAAGACCCTGGCCTAGGGTGAGCTGGGTGAGTGGGCCAACTGCCATTCTTGACAGTTACCAGCTTAGCAGTGAACTCTGGTCTCCCTATCCTGGTTGGTCCTGTCTCTCCTTCAACCCAGTGTGTGAACCCACAACCATTTAGGTTATATTTTAACATCCCTGGTGCCCCATCTTTTACACTAGAAAAGGATGTGGGCTTGGCCTGTAGCAATAATAGGTACTATCAAATGGATAAACTTTATGCTCCATTGATAATCTTATAAATTTGACATGTAGAGGAAGTCTCTTTTCCTTATGAGAGAACTCCAAATTTGAAAAGAATTTAAATGAGGATATGGATGCATTTCTATTTTGTGACTGGGTTGTGATTTACATTAATGAAGGGGGTATCTTCAATTATGAAAATTGTGGATCCAGTGAAGTATCAATAGATACTACCAGAGATACAAAGGTGAATATGACCTTACTTTCTATCAAATTATTATTCCAATCTGGCATAATCTCTTCTTAACCAGTATACTTTAGTCACATCTCTTCCTAATTATTCTCAAAAAACAGAGAAGCCTTCATATTTTTGACTGCAATCTGTTTCATAAAAGATGAAATTTGAAATATGACATATTCTTGATTTCTTATATACTTTTTTGTAGGAATGCTTCAAATGTCTCTCTCACTGAATGTCCACCTTTTTCATTGATACTTAGGCTGAGGTTTTCAACATCATTTTGAGTTTTACATGTCAAGATCCTTTGCTTTTGAATATGTAATATTCCATCCCATTTTGTAGGTTTTAGTGGGTACACAGTGGTTTTTTGTCTTGATTCACATTTCCTTTTCCTTAGATTTTAAGGTCTTTCTTTGGGTAGTTTGCATAATTTTTTGTCATTGCAAATATTAAATTTAACAAATATTTGGCTTAGAGAAAAATCATGTAGTTGTTTTCTGGAGGCAATCCATGGATTCTCTTGATTAGTGCTTTGTTTTCTATATTTAGAACTTATAAGCAGCTTCTTGTATTACTTATTGAATTATATATTTAAGTTTTTTGATTTGTCATGTTCTTTTGGGAGGTCTTGTATCTTTAAATTATCTCTATGTATTTTATCTTTGAGATCTATGTCTGTCTTGTATACACATTGTATTCTTTTAATATTATTGCATTTTGCTCTTTTCCCAAATTTCCTTCATTTCAGTATATTTGTAATCTGAATCTGTTGTTTTATTTCTCTTCTTTGGAGAAAAAAACTGTATTCAAGGTTTTTTTTTTTTTTACTATACTAATTATTTCTTTTGTGAAGGTCATAAATTCTAGTTTGTTCTTTTTTAAATTCTCTCAAAGTTTGGTATGCCTCTTTAAGCATTTTAGATTATTTTAATATGTTTTCACATCCTCTTGTGAATCCAAAAGTTCTGGCTTTAGTCACATGTTGGTTCAATTTATTTTTTTCTTGCAATGTTTATTTAGAGAGATTTTCAATTTTTTTGAAGTCTTGTTATTCATCTTTCATTTTGATTTGAACATCTTCCCCATTCATTTATCTGTTTGTGTCCTAGGCTTTTAATTGAATTTTCTTTTCCTGAGATCTTTGTGGTATTTTAGTCTTTTTTTTTTTCATTTTATTCCTTTGTGACTCACTTTATGAGTCTTTGAGGTAGATTTATTTCTGAAGATTGACTTCAAATCTCTCTCAACCTCCTCTAACATTGGCTCACTTGTCTAGAATAAAAAGGCCTGGCTCTAGCTAGGTGCTACTCTCTTCTCATTCCATTTTTTGCAGGGTTGTGAAGGGGTGAAGTAGATGTTCTCAGCAGAATTATCTATTGTCATGGGGTTCTCTAACTTAGAGGATAACATAGGAAGAGTACATGTCTTTCATTCTTTACTCCTGCCTTTAGAAGTGACTGGACAGTATTAGAGTTCACTGTTGTACTAGGATGTTAGGGTAAAGTCAGGGGTGGTGTGTGTACACACAGAGACCCTCAAGTGGGGACTTATTGAGTGGATCCCAGAGCACCAGTTCTAGGGTCTTGGCCCTTGGAGCACAGAGGCTAGTGAAGGAAAAGTGAGGAATGACTACATTTGTGCTCTTTACTGCTAATTATTTCAAAAGGCTGTTACTTTATTGAGCTTCTTGATTATTGTCTTGTAGTGATAGCTATAATTGCTTTTATGACCCATAATTCCTCTGTGAGGGTTTTTATTTTTTGAGATTTGTGACTCGAGAAAATGTCTAGTCTTCCATCTTGTAAGGTACGTGACTCATCTGATACTGCTAATACACGTGTTAGACTATTGTTGTTGTCTCATTGTTTGTGGAATATTCATTTGGATTCCCATGAGGTAGTTTGTTGCTTTTAAAAATGCACACAAATCTAGTAAGCCCATTTTCCCATTAAAACACTAGTTATTGATTCCTACACAGTTTAAGAACATTATAAGAGAAGGGGAACATCTTTAGTATATTACATTTATTGACCCTTCCTTAATACAGTATGAGTATACTATACAATTAATTGTTGGATTAGGAGTATTTAAAATCAGATATCTTGACAGGAAATATTAGTAAATAATAGTTTATAACAGATGAAATGTTTCAAGAGCAATAATCTCTTAAGTTATATGGATAATAGCACTAAATATGTTATACATTTTTTTAAAAAGACTGGTCAGCTATCTAGGCCAATTTTGTTTGACCATCTTAGAAAATGGCCACAATTGTGTACTAGGAGGTACTGAGAATGATTTTTACTTTCTTCCATGTATCAATGCAGGGCAACTAGGTGGTACAGTGGATAAAGTGCCAGATGACTCATCTTTCTGAGTTCAGATGTTACTCTGGGCAAGTTACTTCATCACATTTGCCTCAGTTTTTTCATTTGTAAAATGATCTGGAGAAGGAAATGGCAAACCACTCCAGTAACTTTGCCAAAGAAACTGGAAATGGGATCACAAAGAGTTGAACATAATTGAAAAATAACTGAAACAACAAATGTATCCCTGCAAAATCAGCATTTTCATTCTTTTCCTTTCTGGTCTTAAGACATTTCTGTTTGTATCCTACCTAGGTTGTTGTCAATGCAGTTGTGAGAGTTTTGAGCCTGGAAGCAGGAAGACCTCAGTTCAGATATGATCTCAGATACATACAACTAGATGGGCAAGTCACTGTTAGGCCATTTGCTTCATTTTCCTTGGCTATAAAATGAGGACAATAATAGCATTTACCTCTCAAGGTTGTTGTGAAGAAAAAAAAAGATAATATTCATAAAAAGCACATAGCTTAGTGCCTGGCACTTAGTAAGCATTATATGCCCTCTTTCATTTCCTTCCCCTCCCTGCTTTCTTCATTCACGTAGTTCAATTGTCTGGTCATCCTGTTTTAATTTTCAAACATCTAATAAAAATGACCAATATTTGCCAACTAAAAACTTTAGGTTTTATCTATTGCTTGAATAAAAGGACTAGTTTTCTCAGATTGACTTACTATTTGGTGAAATACATTTTTAAAAGCTGAAAATAGTTTAGGAGTGTAGATCTGAGCTCAATTCCAGGAAGTAACTAATATCTGTAAATTGCTACCTTCAGGTGGTGGTGTTATTATGTTCAACTTTAGTGGCTTATAAAGTGAAAGAAGAAACTTTAGAGGTTAGTCTTTACAGGTACTTATGGCCAGATTAGACTGGCAATCATTTAAATTCCCAAGTAATCATTTTTTTAAAATTCACGAAAATAGGGCCCCTTTACCTTTAAAAATGATTTTATAATACATCTCTCATTTGATTTTGTCAAGAACCTTGTAAAATTGGAAGCACACATGCTCATAGATCTAGCATGAAAAGGACCTCAGGAATCATCTATTAAACCTAAACCCATCATTTACAGGAGAAAACCGAGACCAAGGGAGGTCAGATGGCTACTGCTGAGAGGCCAAGATCGTAATTGTCAGAGGTGGGGCTTGAGCCTTGATGCTCTGAGTCCAGAGCTAGTGCTCTTCCCATTGTACCATGCTACCTCACCATCATTCCTATTTCATAGTTGAGGAAACAGGTTCAGAAAAGTTGACTTGCCCAAGGTTGCATAACTAGTCAAAGGAAGCATGAAAATTTATCAAGATTTTCTAATGCAAATTCCATGTTCTTTAATGTACAATAAGCAGAATGTGTCACTCCTTATATGAACTGATAACCCTCAATATCTTTATCCTTAATAATTTTTTAAAAATACTTACTGTCTGTCTTAGAATAATACTGTATATTGGTTCCAAGGCAGAAGAATGGAAAGGGCGAGACAGTAAGGGTTAAGTGACTTGCTCAGGATACACCCAGGAAGTGTCTGAGGTCAGATTTGAACCCAGGACTTCCCATCGCTAGGCCTGACTTTCAATCCATTGAACTGCCAATCCATTGGACTCCCTACTTAATAATTAAAAAAACAAACAAACTTTTTGGTTGCTTGCTAGAAAGCCAGAAGAACCCAAAATTAAGAATCTGTGATCCATAATCAAATACTAACCACAGGGAACACAGGATGATGCTTATATTCTTGTGCTACTCTATTAATAATTTCTTGTCTTAGTTTAATTAATTTCAGCCAACAGTTAAGCAGTATTTACCACGTACTAGAAGCCAGAGAATACCCAAATCAATAAGAAATAGCTGTGTAAAAACATTTCCTCCAAATAATCCTTTCATGATGTGTTTTCATGTCCATACTTTAGTTTGTTCCTCAAGATGACTTCTTTTTTAAATTATAGACTATATTTAAAAAATTTTAGAGCCTGAATTTTGGCTCTCCCAAAATATGTCTTCTATTTAAAAAACTGGTGCCATGAAGTTAACTGCCTCCTATAATGTTATTTTGACTGAAGTCAAGCATTTTTTGGCTAAACACATTAATTGGGGTCATAGGTTTATAGATTTAGAGTTGAAAAGGACCTCAGATGCTATAAATTCCAATGCCCTCATTTTATAGATGAAGCTGAGGGACTTGGAGATGAAGTGCCTTGTCCAAGGGCATTATATGTGTAAATAGAATTTACTCCCTAAGGCTCGTTGGAACCCCGCTGGGGAAACAGAGAGAGGGGGCGGTGCCACACCAAAACTTTTATCCTCTGGTCCTTCCATGCAAATGCGTTCACGTCTGTCCATTCAAGCATAAGGACATAAATGGGATGCTGGGTAAGACCAGTTGGGTTTCGACGAGCCATAGGGAGAAAATTCTATCTACACATATAGCTTGTCCGAAGCATCAGAAGTGGTATTTGAATGCTGCTTTCCTGGCTATAGAACTAGTGTTCTTTCAACTGAACCTCTGTGCTTTAGCATCAGGGGATATGGGCCCAGATAATAGTATTGATTATAATAATAATTCACATTTATATGGCACTTTAAGGTTTATAACTCGACAACATACTAGCCTTGTAAGTGCCCCACGAGGTAGGCCATCTTGGATTTATTGTCCTCATTATTCAGATGAGGAACATGACCTTCCAAGAGGTTAAATGATTTGAGCCAGGTCACCCTGCTAGAAAGTGTCTCTAACTGCATCAGGATTCAGAAGAATTTCCCCTGATTCCTTATTTCCTGGTGTAGGTAAGTATAATAGCCTTCTCTATACCGCAACACCCCATTTTTCTATCTGAGGCAAATGAAGTCTGTTTGAGTGTAGCACACTTCTAAGTGTGCTTTTTAAAACAGGGTCACAGGACTGTAATTATTAACTAATATCAGGAAAAAATTTTATCCTCATGTTTTTTACTGTTTATAATTTTGTAATGTGAGCTTTTTTTGAGCTATCTTTAAATTATTCTTCCTTTGAAATTTTCTCTGGATTTAAAAGACTCTATAAGCAAGGAGAAGTAATATTCATAGAATTTTCATTTGTGGGCTGGAGTGTTCAGAGGTTGGGAAAAAGAGTGCTTTAAATAATAGTGACTCATAATGCAGCATTGCAAGGATAGTCCACAAAAATGATGTGATCACATTCTGCTGCCTAGTGCAATTGTTTGATTCTATTCTCTTTGCCTAGTGTCCACAGGAGGCTGCTTTAATATCCTTTTCACCATCACTTTCAGTTAAGTTTAGCCTAAAGAAAAAAACAACTTTTAATTTTTTTCAGTTTTTAAAAGTAGAAGTCAATCTTGCCAAATCAAACTGAATCCACAAGACTATTTTTTCTTCTAAAGTAAAAAAAAAAACCAACCCAAAACTTCTTATAAAGTAAAATATAGATTATAAATAGAAAGCCAAACCAGGTAATTTTTTTAAAAAAGCTTTTAAGTTTTAGTGTTAGAATTTTTACTTCCCCCACCCCAAAACCATAATGTTTTAGAGATAAAATAAAATTAATCTCTTTACAGATGAGGATGCCAAATCCTTTGCAAGAAAAAGTGACTTTTCCATTTTCTGATTGCTGGTTAATTATAACAAAACTGAAATTAGACCCCAGCATTCTTGGTTCCCTTATGGTAAGAAAACCACTGTCAGGAACATTCAACTCAAATACTTATTCAGTCTGTTTTATTCCTCAAAAGGAGTATGATTAAGTGTAGTAAGAGATACAGAGATGAATAAAAGTAGCACCTGCTTACTTTATTAACTTATGTTTTAATAAAGGAGATTAAACATAACAATATTATGTCAAAAAGGAAGTTACATAACTTAGCATGTCTTAAAGTTGCTGGAGGTTTAGAGAGTTTAAGGAATAGCCTGTGGACAACAAGTGGTAATGACAGGATCTGAACCCATAGCTCTTTTTGACAGTAGGTCCTACACTTTAGATACTGGCCATGCCCTTTCTCAACAATACAAAGCAGAATATAAGAAAGGAAGAAGAAAATGCTGTTGAGCAAAGATCATTCCTGTTTGGGGGAAACATGGGGCAATAGTGAATTAGGATAGAAGAGATGCCATTTATGGCAGCGAGGTGGAGCACTGGATAGAGTGCTGGGTCAGGAGTAAGGAAGACTCATCTCCCCGAGTTCAAATCAGGCCTAAGACACTTATTAGCTATGTGACCTTGGGCAAGTCACTTAATCTTCTTTGCTTCAGTTCCTCATCTGTAAAATGAACTGGAAAAGGAAATGGCAATCCACTTCAATATCTCTATCAAGAAAACCCCAAAACGGGTCATGAAGAGTCAGACAAGACTCAAAACAACTGAACAAAAAAAGATGCCATTTGATATTGGCCTTGTGGTTCAGCAAGCATAGATAAAGAGAGGGCATTCTATGCATATGGAAGAAAGTAAGAACTGGTTAGGGAGGTGAGAAAGCTGGAATGTGTATATATGACTGAGTGGTTTGGTTTGACTGTAATGCTGGATACTTTAAGGGTAAGATTATAAAGTAAGACTACAAATTCTACAAAGTTTGTGGAGAGCCCTGAATACCATCCATAAGGCAATGGGGAACTATTGAAAGTTTTTAAGGCATGGAGTAACATAACTATGGATATACTTTAATCTGGCTTTGGTGAATAGCATAAGTCTGGTAGTTAGAGACTAATGGCATTAAAGCTGTTTAATAAACTATTATAGTAGTCATAAGGAGAAGTAATGAAGTAGTTACTTTTTCATTTTATAGTTAAAATAATCTGCTTCTGATTCTGGGCATTTTTTTTGTACTCTTAGCATGTTGTCTGAGTCCATAAGTCAAATGTGAATGCCCAGATTTTCAGCTTCAGTCAATTATTCATGTTTAAGAGTGGGAACAGTTTTAAATATTATCTCAACAAATCAGATAATTCAAAATTTAAATCTCTTTGGTTTGGCAGGTGTTATGCAATTTTTATCTATTATTTTTTAAAAAAGCAAACTTACCTACCTAATTGCCTTTGAGATTAAATTTATATTTTCCACTGGAATCCTTATGGCCAGAAGTTCTGATTGTTTTATCTCTCTTGCAGCCTAGTCATTGTACACCTGTCACCTCTGAGCAGTATAGATGAGCTATAGAAAGTTGATACTTAGGGATATCCACTGATTGATTATGCTCCTTCTCAACAATTCAAAGTAGAATATATAAAATATATGACATCATAGTGGAGCAGGCAATGGGAAAAAGCACAGCACAGAAGGGGCTTTGACGTTTCCCCCACTCCAGGGTAAAGAGCTTGGATTGGCAGTTTTCATTTGAAAGAGGAAGAGGGTCTGGAACTATGAAAGCAAAGCTTGGATGGTGTTTAAAGGGTGGGAAAATTCATTTATTATAATCTTCATACATATATAATCATATAAATGTATATAAAAAGGAGTTCTTGGGATTTTTAGTTAGAAATCTTATGTCATAGGGTCCTCAGTAGAAAACATATGGAGATTCTAATGTTGAACACATAGATATTCTTAAAAGCTTATTAATGTAACTGAAAATGGATTCTAAAAGAGGAGCAGTAAAATATATCATTCTTTGACTACCTTTATATGCATTGTATTAGAGTTTTTAATCATGTCTTCTGTTGCAAAAGAGTCTTTATAGTGTGAAGTACTTGGCTCCAAAATGTTTTATGAAAAATGCAAAGTCAAAATTTATTGTTCTCTATTAAGCATTTCAGCTGTTTTTCAGAGCAACCCACTTAAATTGAAGAAGCCTGTTGTTATAGTAATGACAAAGAGATTTTTAGAAGTTTATTGACATGAAGCAATTGTAAACCGTGTTGGGCATTTATCATTGATATTTTACTCTGTAAGCTGTTATTAACTCATATGAAATATTTTTAATACATTCCCTCCCTCTCTTCCCTGTTTTTCCTTTGACTGCAATTGCTGTAGGGAGGCTTAAAGGCCTTTCAGTGCTGTATAAAATATCACTGGAATTCTGTGCCCACTGGGCATGCTTCTGAAAGTCAAAAAGTCTTAATGAAAACAATGAGGTCTTATGTCCAAAACATGCATGTAACACCTGATTATTGCTTTATCTTTAGTTTTTCCCAAAGTGTGAGACTGGGTATAAAACTAATTTCTTTTGTACCTGTGACTATAATCTAAACATGTACATGAAAAACAACTACAAAATGGACTTGACCATTCGGTACCACTTATACTAAACAATCAGCTGATTGAATTTATCATTTTTCATCTGGAAGTTGGAACATCATATACCTTATCATTACATTACTAGCATGGTGGGACAAAACCCTAAATGGGTCACATTTAGGCAACCCAACAATCTATAAATTCTGATTATTACTTTATTCTTGTTTCTAATAATAGTCAGTAAATTGCTTGGGATAGTTGGGAAGCCTTATATGGTTTACATGGCTTTTGATGGCTTTTTTGCAAACAGAATGTTTGCAAAGATCTGGTTGGGAGGAAATCAGGGCATCTCTGAAGTCTGCAACCCACGTTAATTCTCTGTATATAAAAAAGCAGTTTTTAAAGCATTTAATTAAATGAGCATAAATTACATTTGTGGTTTGTTTTCATACATTTTGGTCGTCAGTCATCAATTGAGCTTTGGGTGATATTATATTAAATATGCTATTTGGTAATGCCAAATGGCAACTGTGAGCATGTTCTATGCTGATTAACTATGGATACCTTCCAAGCCATCTGGTAAAGTAAAAAGAGCCCTGGATAAATCAGAGGTTATGGGTTCAAATGCTGACTCTGATACTTCCTAGTAGTAGATACTTAACCTCTTTAGGTCTCAGCTCTCATCTGGTTTTAAAAACCCTTCATAATCTGGCTCTGGTATTCTTTTCCAGGTTTCCTCTCATTCCTCAAATTATTCTTCTTTTATTTTTTTCCTTCGTGGGTTGTACTCTTGGGCTGAACTGACTGAACTGATCTTGCTATTCTCTGTATATGATATTCCATCTTCTCACCATTGTAGAGACTATTTACCATATTAGGAGTTGCCTTCCTTTTCACCCCTGCCTCATACAGTCCTAGCTTCTCTCAAAGCTCAGGTCAAGTACTAGCTCCTACAGGACCCCTCTCCTTTTCTATCCATTTACGTGTGTTCTCCTCTCCAGTTTTTTTGTATTTATTTCCTATGTGCATATTGTTCCTTTTTCCCTCCCCTATTAGAGTGTAATGTCTAAGGAATAAGGACTCATTTTTCTTTTTTCTTTGTATACCCAGTACCTAGGATAATGTGTGTTGAATGAGTGAATGAGTTAGTAAAATGAGGGCACAAACTAGATCAGTTCTGTCAAACTCAAATAGAAATGGATCCCTGCTAACCACATATCAAATTAGGAAACCACACATTAACATTTCTATGCTGTATTATATTTTATTTTATATTAATAAATATGTTAACATTTATATTTGTTAAACATTTTAATGATATTTTAATCTGGTTCAGATCACATTTGGGAGTTTTGCTACACCTCTTACATGAACTAAATGACCTCAAAGACACTTTCAAACTTGTCGATTCTGTAATTATTAGTAAATCCCCATGGATGAAATCCTATATGCAAATACCTTTATAAAAGGGTTTTAAAGAGGTATGCTCAATATCCTCTTCTCTCTTAGAGTTTAATATTTTTCTGTCTTTTCCTAACAGGTCTATATCAGGATAAAGGATGACGAATGGAATGTATATAGAAGATATACAGAATTCAGGAGTTTGCATCACAAGTTACAGAACAAATATCCTCAAGTGAGGGCCTATAGTTTCCCACCTAAAAAGGCCATTGGAAATAAGGTATTCTATCAGGAAAACTGTTTTTGGCTGTGCCATACAACTAATCTATATTATTAATATTATATTTTGATTTTAAAAAATGGAGTTTGTCAACTCTAATGAAGATTTAGATGCAATTTTTAGTAAATTCTAATTCTCTTCCATTTTGGGAATTGCCCTGTTATACACACCTTCTTTACCAACTTTGACTTAGAAAACTATGATTAGAGTTAATCGTAATCCAGCTCTTCCACATATAATACATTATTTGTTGTTTAGGTAAGAAATAATCAAGGGTAACAGTATTGGCTACTGATCTGAATCTAATCTTAATGTGTTTCATTAGTATTTCATATATTAAAACCAGATTAGAAAGCTAATTTAGTTATAACATAGCAAACACCCAAGAAAGAAATATATTCCTAAATTGGGTTCATTTCAGTCCCTGAGCAAATAAATCATTTTTTTCTGTTAAGGTGCTATGGAATTAAATCCATAAAAATGCAATATGTGAAAATTTTACAAAGTATTTTTGATTTGCTAAAACCAAAAAAGAATAAATACTTCTTTAAAAATAGAAAAATCATATAAACTGTGCATTTTTAGGATCTTGGGATCCTTCCATAATTTTTCCAAATGCTGCAAAACATCAGTCTGCTTAACTAGTAATAAGACAAAGCTATTATATGTCATCATGATGATGATGATGATGATGATGATGATGATGATGATGATGATGTAACTAAGAGAGAGGCAGCCTGGCTTAGTAGATACAGAACTAGCCTCAGATTCAGGAAGACCTGGATTCAAGTCCTTACATCTTATATATATATATATAATGTCTCTATGACCTCAGGTGAGTCCCTTACTCTTTCAGTACCACAGATAACTTTTTAAGACTGTAAATCTCTGAGAAAGTTGTAATCTTCATTGATAGAGGATACTTCACTTTTTTTTTTAATTTGGAAATTTTCATTTAATTAATTAATTTAGAATATATATATTTTTATCCCTTACCTTTCATCTTGGAGTCAATACTGTGTATTGGTTCCAAGGCAGAAGAGTAGTAAGGGTAGGCAATGGGAGTCAAGTGACTTGCCTAGGGTCATACAGCTGGGAAGTGTCTGAGACCAGATTTGCACCTAGGAACTTCCAGTCTCTAGGCCTGGCTCTCAATCCACTGAGCGACCCAGAAACCCCCTAATTTAGAATATTTTTACATAGTTACAAGATTCATGTTCTTTCACTCCCCTCCCCCAACCCCCTTTCCTTGCCAACACGCAATTTCACCAGGTTTTACATGTGTTATTGATCAAGACCTATTTCCATATTATTGATATTTGCACTAGGGTGATCATTTAGAGTCTACATCCCCAATCATATCCCCATCAACCCATGTGATCAAGGGCCTGTTTTTCTTCTGTTTCTACTCCCACAGTTCTTCCTCTGAATGTGGATAGCATTCTTTCTCATAAGTCCCTCAGAATTGTCCTGGATCATTGCATTGCTGCAAGTAGAGAAGTCCATTACATTCAGTTGTGCCATAGTGTATCCGTCTCTGTTTATAATGTTCTCCTGGTTCTTCTCCTTTCACTCTGCATCAATTCCTGGAGGTCTTTCCAGGTCACATGGATTTCCTCCAGTTCATTATTACTTTGAGCACAATAGTATTCCATCACCATTGGATATCACAATTTGTTCAGCCATTCCCCAACTGAAGGGCATACCTATTAGAGGATACATTTTACTGAGAATTCTCTACACTAATGAAACTACATATCTATTTCTTTTTGTTTTAAAGAAACTATGGTAAGACATTTTTTTAAAAGTCACTTGAAAAAACCTTGGAAAAACTCCCATTTGGTTCACTTTGCCCATCAATATTAAATCATTTGGCTAACAGAAATTGTTCTCACATATAGGTAATTCATGGCAGTTCAGATAACCAAGTCAAGTTGAATCAATAAAAATTTGAATACTTAATATGTGCTGAGTACTGGGAATATAAATGTTTTACATATAACCTTTTTTAAACTTAATCTGAATTTTAGCAAAATCAGAAATATATTCTATAAACCCTTTGTAACGTCAAGAGTCAGAGTGTATTATAATGATTAAAGTGTTGCTCTCAGAGTCAGGAAGACATAGGTGCATTTCCTAGTTCTATAACCATGAGTTAGTTACTTAATTTTGAGTGCTCCAGGCAATCCTATTAACCCATATAGACTAGTTGTTCAGTATTGGTAAAGGTGCTTTCTTCATTGGGGAGTTCCCTACGCTGATAAAAATCATATGTTCTGGCCAAAAAGAAAATTATTTTTCTAGATTGAATTTGGTGAAACAAGTTATCTGGCCCATAAGTGAAAAGGAATTTTAGCGAATATAAAAAGAAGTAAATATGATCTACATGTTTTTGATGATCTGCATGTTCGTGAATCCAGAAGGGAAGTACAGAGTGTTTGGTGCTCATATAATTTTCCAGGTATATAGCCACTTGAGTCACAAGAGGGAGGTTTACCATCTGTGACCACTTCTCTATACATAATAGGGCAGATTGATTTATGTCACTCCTCAGAATTAGCTAGAATATTAATAGATTTTCAAATTAAGTTTATATAAGGACCAATCAATTGTACAAATATTTATGTTTTACCTTTAAAGGTGGTATATTTTACATCTTGATTCAACTTTTAGAAAGTGTGGTTGGAGGCACTTGCAGGTAATAGCTCTTATTCCTGACCAGACAGCTTGGTCCTCTTCACTTTGATGGTCACTATGGAGTACGAATTAGGAGGATGGCTTTATGTTGTTATTCAAGCATATGACAATTGCTAGTTTATTAAGAAATACTAGGATGAAGAGCTTCTTTCCTGCCTAAGCTGTCAATTCAACCTTTTTACTCACCTTTCAATGGTAATTATACTTTGATTCCCTTTTCTCGTTCCCTTTTGGCTAAAACATAATTGTTTCTCTTAAGTCTGCTTTGGCTGCCACTTAGGAAAGATCTAGAGAATTCTTATGATTTTCATTATTTTCAAGTACAGATTGAGAACATAACATGGAATTCTCAGTACACTCACGAGGCTAATAGGCATATTGTTAAAACTGAATAACTTAGTGCTACTAAGTGCTTCTGGTAACATAGTGAGTTTTGGTGCATTACCAGTAACTGCTTTGATATGATTAAGGGCTAATTCTCCAAAGACTTTTGATTATTAATTAGCAAAGAAAAATCAGGAGGGCCAAAAAACATGTCTGTCTTTTCTTATGATGTGTTTACTTCAAGAATGACATGCCAGTCTACTTGTGTAGGAAGCCAGTAAGAGAATAGATTAAATCTGAGACTCCTCTTTTGACTCCTTTTCTGATCCATACCTTTCCTTAATGAAAAGCTGTAAGCTCCTAGCAATCCAGCAGTTAAGAGGTTAACATTCTCTCCTTTGATCAGAAATACAACTGTTTTTGTTCCAAAAGTAGTTCAGATACTCAAGGTCATAAATTCCTCCGGGAGGGGCATTTTGCCCCAGAGAAAATATTCCCTGTCACAGCTTTCTGATAAGGACCCAGCTGAAGTTCAACCTTAGCCTTCTTCTATTTGGAAGTTATTGAGAATCTTTGTGTTTTGATATGGCATAATTTGTGTTTCTGCTCAAATGCGAACTTTTGGGGGGGATTCTTTTGTGTGAAGTGAGTCTTAAAGTATATATAATAAACTCCATGTTGCAAGAGACACAGCAGCAGCAGCATGAGCTGACAGAAAGACGTGTCCGCTTCTTTCTTATCAATTAAACTGTCATTATCGCCATTATCAAATTATCTGGAGGTGATAAAAAGATCTCGAGATACTTGGGTCATTAAGAAATATCCAAACTGATCCTTGATCTATTTCAGTTGATTGAAGAATAAATCTTGTGTTACCATAACCCCTGGAGCTGTTAAATTAGTGTCCCAGGAAATGCATTTAGGGTATCATTCAAGCAAGCATTCTAGAAAGATTATCCTTTGATTGGATAAATATTTTTGCTCTTATTGTCTAGTTATTCATTCTGAAGGCACTCCCTTTTATCGATTATGATAACAGTGATAAGAATCATTTATTAAAGAATTAAAATGTGCTCTTAAACTATGAGCAATTTGTTCAAGAACTTGCTTTTTTTAATCTAAAAATTTTGCATAACAAACATACTTGATATCTTTTACATGTATAGAATTTGTCTTTACTAAGCAATTTGTGCTACCTTCATCTTCAGAGTATGTATTTGATTGGATATACATGAGATGTGAGAAGAATAACTCCTAGGGAATGATAAATATACTGATATCAATACATTCACTAGGGATATCTTTTGCCTTTCTAGCCTATGAAGCCCAATTCACATTAGAACATATTTTCCTTTCATACCAGCTACTATCTGATAAAGATAAATTATAATAGAATTTGATACTCATCTCCTGGACACAGAGACAAGTTATACCCAGAAGAACACTAATTAAGAGTTAACTTGAGTTCTAATCATTGCTTTTTTATTTCAATTGAGCTCAGTGTAGAGTGCTCTGAAGCTTCCTTTGTGCATTGTGTCTAATTTGTCCTTGCCTTCCAAAGCAGACACTGATGCTTGCTGCTCTAGGGACCTTCTGGGAAATCTTTGGGAAGGCTAACATCTTGCAACCTTTGGAATTTCACAAGGTCATGCCCTGTTTGGGAATTAGGGAAATTCAGCAGTTCTACTTGATCAAGCAACTTTGTTTCCTTATTTGTAAAATGAAGGAAGTAAATTAGATTGTTTCAAAGAATCCTCCAGCTTGAAAACTCCATGTCTATATGTGTGTATGGGCATAATACTAGTCATTAATTTTGAATATTGCCTGCCTGGGTAGAAGGAAAAGTCTCATTTTAACCTTACGGAAGACCTTGTGATTTAAAAAGATAGTTTATTAATAATTTTTTGAATCATTTAGGTATCTCCCCGTGTTCCCCCCACCCCTTACTTCCAGAAAGCCATCATTTATAGGAAAGGATTTGTTGTTGTTGTTGTTGTTGTGATGGTGGACCATTTTATTTTGTTTCTTTTTTTAAACATTTATTAATATTTATTTTTTAGAAAAGTTAACATGGTTACATAATTCATGGTCTTACTTACCACTTCACCCCCGAGCTCCCCCCCCCCATGACTGATGCGTATTTCCACTGGTTTTAACATGTGTCATTGATCAAGACCTATTTCCAAATTATTGATAGTTGCATTGGTGTGGTAGTTTCTAGTCTACATCTCCAATCATGTTCGCCTCAACCCATGTGTTCAAGCAGTTGTTTTTCTTCTGTTTCCACTCCTGCAGTTCTTCCTCTGAATGTGGGTAGCGTTCTTTTCCATAAATCCCTCAGAATTGTCTTGGGTCATTGCATTGCTGCTAGTACAGAAGTTCATTACATTCTATTTTACCACAGTGTATTGGTCTCTGTGTACAATGTTCTTCTGACTTTGCTCCTTTCACTCTGCATCAATTCCTGGAGGTCTTTCCAGTTCACATGGAATTCCTCCTATTTATTATTCCTTTTAGCACAATAGTATTCCATCACCAGCATATACCACAATTTGTTCAGCCAGTCCCCAATTGAAGAGCATACCCTCCTTTTCCAGTTTTTTGCCACCACAAAAAGCACAGCTATAAATATTTTCTGTTTATCTATGATCTCTTTGGGGTACAACCCCAACAATGGTATGGCTGGATCAAAGGGCAGGCATTCTTTTATAGCCCTTTGAGCATAGTTCCAAATTGCCAGCCAGACTGGTTGAATCAGTTCACAACTCCACCAGCAATGCATTAATGTCCAAATTTTGCCACATCCCCTCCAGCATTCATTACTCTCCCCTTCTTTCATTTTAGCCAATCTGCTAGGTGTGAGGTGATACCTCAGAGTTGTTTTGATTTGCATTTCTCTAATTATTAGAGATTTAGAACACTTTCTCATGTTCTTATTGATACTTTTGATTTCTTTATCTGAAAATTGCCTATTCATGTCTCTTGCCCATTTATCAATTGGGGAATGGCTTGATTTTTTTATACAATTGATTTAACTCCTTGTATATTTGAGTAATTAGACCCCTGTCAGAGTTTTTTGTTATAAAGATTTTTTCCCAATTTGTTGTTTCCCTTCTGATTTTGGCTACATTGTTTTTGTTTGTACAAAAGCTTTTTAATTTGATATAATGAAAATCATTTATTTTACATTTTGGAATTTTCTCTAATTCTTGCTTGGTTTAAAAATCTTTCCTTTCTCAGAGATCTGACAAGTAAACCATTCTATGTTCACTTAACTTATTTATAGTTTCCCTCTTTGTATTCAAGTCATTCATCCATTCCGAATTTATCTTGGTGTAGGGTGTGAGATGTTGATCTAAACCTAATCTCTCCCATATTGTTTTCTAAATTTCCTAGCAGTTTTTGTCAAATAGTGGATTTTTGTCCCCAAAGTTGGGCTCTTTGGGTTTATCATACAATGTCTTGCTGATGTCACTTACTCCAAGTCTATTCCACTGATCCTCCCTTCTGTTTCTTAGCCAGTGCCATGCCATTTTGATGACCGCTGCTTTATAATACAGTTTAATATCTGGTACTGCTAGGCCCCCTTTCTGCACATTTTTTTCATTATTTCCCTTGATATTCTTGATCTTTTGTTATTCCAGATGAACTTTGTTATAGTTTTTCCAAATTCAGTAAAAAAATTTTTTGGTAATTTGATAGTTATGGTGCTAAATAGGTAAATTAATTTGGGTAGAATGGTCATTTTTATTATGTTAGCTCGTCCTACCCATGAGAAATCAATGTTTTTCCAATTGTTTAGATCTAGTTTTAATTGTTTGGAAAGTGTTTTGTAGTTGCTTTCATATAATTCCTGTGTTTGTTTTGGTAGATAGATTCCTAAGTATTTTATATTGTCTAGGGTGATTTTAAATGGTGTTTCTCTTTCTACCTCTTGCTGCTGTGTTGTGTTGGAAATATATAGAAATGCTGATGATTTATGTGCATTTATTTTGTATCCTGCAACTTTGCTAAAGTTGTTGATTTATTTCTACAAGCTTCTTAGTTGATTCTCTAGGATTGTTTAAGTAGACCATCATATCAACTGCAAGGAGTGATAGGTTAGTCTTCTCGTTGTCTATTTTGATACCTTCAATTTCTTTTTCTTCTCTAATTGCTACTGCTAGTGTTTCTAGTACAATGTTAAATAAAAGAGGAGATAATGGGCATCCTTGTTTCACTCCTGATCTTATTGGAAAGGCTTCTAATTTATCCCCATTGCATATGATACTTATTGATGGTTTTAGGTATATACAGTTTATTATTTTTAGGAAAGGTCCTTCTCTTCCTAAACTTTCCAGGGTTTTCAATAGGAATGGGTGCTATATTTTGTCAAAGGCTTTTTCAGCATCTATTGAGATAATCATGTGGTTTTTTGTGTTAGATTGTTGATATGGTCAATTATGTGGATGGTTTTCTTAATGTTGAACCATCCTTGCATTCCTGGTATAAATCCCACCTGATCATGGTGGATTATCCTCTTGATCACTTGCTGGAGTCTCTTTGCTAATATTCTATTTAAAATTTTTGCATCTATGTTCATTATCTGAATTATTGTATTAATTCACAGCTTCCCCAAAAATGTTTTAGTGTTCTGATCTTTCTATACCTTCTCTAACATTGACTATTCCCATCATCTTTGTCAGTTTCCTTGATAAAGGTGAAATCTTAGTTTAATTTGCATTTTTCCAGTAAGTAATTTCGAATATTTTTTAATATTGCTATTATGGTTTTTAATTCTTTTGAAAATTGTTTATATCCTTTAACCAATTATTTATGGAGGAATGGCTTTTGGCCTTGCATATTTCTATTAATTATCTGAGATATTTGAGAAAAAAACATATTTCTATTAATTATCTGAGATTTGAGAAAAAATATATCATTTGGGACTTTAAGATTTTAATGGCCTGGAATATCTAGAGGAGATTACTAACACAAAACAAATAAATGGAATCTTTCTAGTCTCTTAAATAGCAAGGAGTCTTTGGAGGTTTAAATGAGGCCTAAAAGTGCCAGGCAGAATGGTATAGTGTGGTGATGGCAAACCTATGACACACATGTCAGCACTGACACGCATAACCATTTTCAATGGCATGCAGCTGCATGCGGCCACATACAAAGAAGTATGGGGTCGCATGCCGAGAATGAAATGTTTGCTGTAGTATAGTGTAGACACTCTGTGCACTATAGATTACAATTCTATCTATATCAATTTACCTATTTTTGGTTTATTAAATACAGTTAAATATTACAATTATACTTTTTTGTTATTTAAACTATAAATATTACAAAATTATAGTTTTTTTCTCAAAGTGACACACCACCCGAGTTATACTTGGTTTTTTGGCGAAATTTGACACACCAAGCTCAAAAGGTTGCCCATCCCTGGTATAGTGGAAAGAACACTAACTGGATTTGAATTAGAGATCTTGGGCTCAAATCCTCATTCTTTAACTTACCACCTGTGTGATATTGTACAAGTCGCTTAATACCTCATTGCACTTCACTTTCCTCATCTATTATAAATGAAGAGATTGAACTAGATGATCTCTGATATTTTTCCCACATCCGAATCTTATGATTCTCTGATCATAAGATCAAAAAATAACTTTAATAAGTTGTTCTCTCTTCTCTCCTTCCTGTTCTATTTCCATATCATTTTATAGAGGGAGTTAAGAAACTTTAAAAATAGTTCTTTATAATAATAGGTCTGAGATGTTCTTTTAAAAATATTTTATTCATACTTTTTACATGTACAATTTTAATTTTTTCCATATTACTCATTTTTGCAAGCAAATAATATTATAGAACCAAATCCCCCAAACATATGTCCAAATAAACGAGTGAAAAATCATATATGCATTTCTACTCCAATAGTTCTTTCTCTGGAGGTGGATAGCATTCTTTTTCATAAGTTCCTCAGAATTGTCTGAATCATTATATTGCTGTTAGTAGCAAAGTGTATCACATTTGATCTTTCCACAATATTCCTGTTATTGTGTATAATTATCTCCTAGTTCTGTTTATTTCACTCTGCATCAGTTCATGTAGGTCTTTCCTGCTCTTTCTTGTTTTTTTTTTCTTTTTTTTTTAAACCCTTAACTTCTGTGTATTGGCTCCTAGGTGGAAGAGTGGTAAGAGTGGGCAATGGGGGTCAAGTTATTTGCCCAGGGTCACACAGCCAGGAAGTGTCTGAAGCCGGATTTGAACCTAGGACCTCCTGTCTCTAGGCCTGACTCTCAATCCACTCAGCTACCCAGCTGCCCCATTCCTGTTCTTTCTGAAGTCATTCTGTTCATCATTCCTTATAACACAATAGTATTCCATCACCATCATATATTACAATTTGTTCAGCCATTCCCCAATTGAGGGACATCCCTTTAGATACTAATTCTTTGTCACCTCAAAAGGAGCAGTTATAAATATTTTTGTACAAACAGGTTCTTTCCCATCTGAGATATTCTTATGGACTGCCTACTGATATTTCTTGTTTTAGTAGTTTGCCAATATTATCTAGGCATAAGACTGAATTTCTTTTCATCAAAAGCCTAGATTCAGGAAGGATTCATTTATTAAGCTTAAATAAAATGGAAGGGACTATTATTTCTTCTCAGGGTAATAGAGTAGTTCACTGAAAGTTCATACAGCAGCATTAACTGTTTTACTGGAATCAAGGCAAAGCAAATCAGTTTCAGTAGTTCAGCTTACTGCAGAAATTATTCATTTAAATCCTCATTAAAAACACACATACCAGTGTGTGATAGAGGATCAGACTGGACTTCATTAAATTGTGGAAAGCTCCTTTTGAGCTTTTTTTTTTTTTTTTTTTTTTTTTTTTTTTTTTTACCCTTGTACTTCGATGTATTGTCTCATAGGTGGAAGATTGGTAAGGGTGGGCAATTGGGGTCAAGTGACTTGCCCAGGGTCACACAGCTGGGAAGTGGCTGAGGCCGGGTTTGAACCTAGGACCTCCTGTCTCTAGGCCTGACTCTCACTCCACTGAGCTACCCAGCTGCCCCTGAGCTTTTTGATTCATGCATTTTAAAATATCTCCACAGGGAAAAAAAAACAGTGGCTGAGTAGAATTCAGAGGAGGAACTAAGTCATTAACCTTAAAAAGATGTTTAGACTGAAATCTCATTGTTTTGTTGTGTATCTGAGAAGAGGAAGGATAGGAAAAAGAGGTATTTGGAGTGTTGGCCAATGGAAATCAAGGTTAAATGTGGGATGCCATAGAGAATTGTGGACTCTTTTCTGTCTCTTCATTCATTTCTAATCCGTGTTGAGTCCCATTAGTGCCAGCATATAGAGCACACAAAAGATTTTTCCTCCCTTATGCATTAAGGAATTTCTAAATGTCAATGTGTACAGAAGGCAGAGAGTTGGTAGGAGAGAAGGGTCTTAGTCTCTGGGTCTTAGTATTCTTCTTTATGGGTACTGACCTAGAAATTTGGAGTTGATTCATATTTTTGCACTTGTACAAAATATATAGCTGTGTTCCAAGGTCCTGTAGAACATTTAATTACTTATCTAGTTGAATTTCAAGCTATTGAGAAATTTATGGAGAATCCCAAAGCTTCTAGCAATGTGCCATTGTTTTCTTGCCTTGTGAATTTAGAAAAACTGTCAGGGCAGTTCCCATGCAGCGAAATGAATTCTGACTAGAAGTCTGAGGTTACTAGTGCAGAAAGTCACAAAATACTGAAAGTAACTATATAGAGTGGCCATACTTAAAGGGAATCTTGCCACATACACTATCATGTAGAACACCATCAAGAATTAGTCAAAGGTTTGCCAGAGAGGAAGTAGGGAGAATGTTGTTCCAAGTGAATGAAACTATATAATACATATCACAGGATCTGAACTTGTTTCTAATTTTGACATTCTGTACTAACTGTAAAAAATATACAAATATATAATTTCTTAAGTATGAAGAAAAATATATTTTTAAAAATCACATACATTCATATTTTTAATGTCTTTTTCCAGAAACTAGTTATTAAACACTTCTTGCCATAAATCATGTGCAAGAGATGTATAAGTAGCCTCTCAAATTTGAACACGTTACTGTATAAGTGGGAACTGGAGAGAATTTCCCCTTAAATTCACATTAAAAGCTAGGAAAATCCAAACCCTGAAATACACAACACACAAACACACACATATTAGTTGAGTAAAACAAGTTAATATTGAGAGAATTTGTTTCCTAGAAACATAGAATTTAGACCCAGAAGGGGCATTTAGAGATCATCTAGTCTACCATTCACTCCCCATTTTACAGATGAGAAAATTATAACCCAGAAAAGTTAAATGATTTGTTTATTGTCACAGTAGGAAAAAAGTTGATATCCCCAGGTCCCCTGACTCCATATGGCAGTACTCTTTCCAATATGCCATGCAAAAGAAATGGTATATTGCATTTCAATTATTTAGAGTCACTGGTCCCAGATACTCAGTTCTTTGTGTTGATTTTTTTAACAGCAGTGTATGTTTTTCATTTTCTTCCAATATGCCCCTGAATTCAGTCATCAGCACAAATAAGTTATATATTCATGGATAAAATAATTTATGACCATTGGTCATCAGTCATATCTCACAATAGGCTTCCCATTCTGTGACCAGAATGAGGCAATTCTCAGAAATCACATTTCTAGGGAAAGCTGGAGGTTTTCAGTTGTATTTTAATCTGAACTCTTCATTGTCATTATATTATGTATGCTAATGCTTCTCCATATCATTCCTGGCTAGTTAGTATCTAGAGCATTTCCTGAATGTGATGTATGTAAAGCATAAGATTTACCCTTTGCCAATCAAAAGAACTATCTCAAATAAATGCATTGGTTTTCCAACAAACTTCAAGTAAACCTTAAAAAAAATCTGTATACTTGTGTTTTTGTTTACTTTTTTAAAAAATTTTGAGTTTCAGTTAAATAATTTTTAAAAGTTATTCTTGAATTTAGGGATTTTTAAAAAAGATATGTTTAGAACAATCTTATCTTATCAATCTTATCTCTCCTATCCCTCTTCTCCTTGTTCAAACCTAATTTACTAAGGCTTTTTTAAAAAAATCCTTACCTTCTGTTTTAGAATAGATATTGAATATCAGTTCCAAGACAGAAGAGTGATAAAGGGTAAGTATCTGGGCTTAAGTGACTTGTCTAGGATAACACAGCTAGAATTCACTGTCTTGCTGGGTTTTTTTTTTTCCTTTCAAAAGCCCTCTTTAGCTGTAGTTTATTTACTTACAGCTATTCCCTTCCTGATTCTACCCCATCTTAGCACAGTCTCCCATTTATTTTCCTTTATTTCTACTTCTCCAATTCTTTTCCTGTTTTTAAGACAAAAAAAAAAAACACCTTCTTTTTTCCCAGCCCAGATGAAATGTGAAGTTTAAGAAATCACTGTTCTGTATTTCTAACATCTATGCATCCTCTACAGTCCTTAATTATAAGAAAAAATAAATTCTTCCCCTTTTTTTCCATCTCCTTCCTTAGAGTATTTCTTTATTCTGTTTTCACATTTTTAAATACTTAAAGCCTATAGAAAAAATTATTTTTACTGATTCTTCAATTTAGTGATATTTTGAAAGCACAGTAGTTCTCTCCTTTGTCCACTTTCAGTATATAAATGCCTAATTGCCATTTGGCCCATTCTGGTTGTTTCTTACATTTCTTTTAGTATTTGAGTTTGTCTTTTGAAAACTCTATCCCCTTTTATTATTTTAAAACATGAATACTTGGAAGGACTAAATTCCTTTAAAAATCCATCCTTCCTCATTCCTCTCTCCCATGGGATTATGCTTAATTGCCGACTATAAAATTTGTGTGCTAATCACTGGGAATACAAATACAAGCAAGCAAGACAATTCCTGCCTTAAGGAATTTACAGGGAAATTGACACATAAAGGGAATCTGGAAAGTAAGTCAGGACAGGCGATTGGCATAGCATGGAGCTGACTAGAGTACATGTCCCTTTCAGTATACTATATTCTAATCTTTTTTTTCTCACATAGTTGATGAAAAGTCCTATAGAAGTATGACTGGTTCCTATATGATCTGTCTTTTCCTAGCCAATTCCACATCTTGGTAATCCCATTTCTGGGAATGTTATCTCAGGTAGTGGCTTGTGGGCTCTCCTAATTTTTATTTTACTCTCTGGTACCAATAATTATAAACAATTTTCTTTTATGATCCCTTGAAATATTTATTTATATATTTCTTTAGTAGTGCTCTTTTAGTGAGTCAATGAATCTTATGTTACTTCTCTATAGCTGTTTTGCAAAAAAGTTTTTGATAGTAGATCATAGATATAGTGCTAGAAAAGACCTCATAGATCATCTAGGCCAAAGTATTCATTTTAGAGAAAAGAAAACTGAAGTCGAGGTTGTGACTTGCCCAAATCATACAAATAATAAATGACAGAGACAGCTTATCTTACATGATCTTCTTATTTTGTTGTCTTTTGAGAATGTTCCATTCTTAATTGCTCTGATATTGGATTTTTGTGTTCTAGTTCTTCCATTCTCTTTTCAATGTATCTATCTGCTATTTTGTTAAAGGTTTGCAGCTTTTCTTCTATGCTCTCTATTTTACTTGTCTCCTTCTTCATTTCTTTTATTAGTCCTTCCAAAGACTCTTGGAATCTTTGCAAATATTCCATAATTGTTCCCAGAGTTTTAGTTATAGTTGTTGAAAAAATATTTTCTTTTTCTAGAGTATTATTCCATATTGCTCACTGCAGGATTCTGACTTGCCTTTCTCCCTTTATTGAGGTATACCTGATTATGCATGACTCATTGTTAAAAGGAGATGCCATCAGAGGTAGCTGACAAAACCCCTTGGAGATTATTCATCCCAGATGCAGTTACTTTCAGGCTTCTTGGCTCCACAGCTTCCATGGCTACTGCAACTTAGAAGCAATGAATGGGAGAATAACCATAGTGCAGAAATGATACTTGACATAGACTTTGAGGTGACAGTGAAGAATGATAGTGATTGGTGACCTCCCACCCATCCTGTAGCTAAGCCCAAACTTTTTTTTAACCCAGTAACTACTGCAATTAGTTAATTTCCTACAGCATGAGTTTCCTACAGCACTTACACATCCTGGAGAAAAATGGATGGACCAGACTAACTCCATGTGACATCCTCAGGCATGATCAGCTCAATGAAAATAACCAGTTGGAGTAAACTTTACGTTGCCCTGACTATTTCTTTAGCTTGCCTTTTTATTGAATTTGCTGATCTTTTCTTTAGGTCTGACCCATTGATTCTCTCTCCAATCTCAGATGAGTTACTTTTTTGCTAAAAACTGCTTTTCTTTTTTTAAATAATGTTTTCTTTTTTCTCAGTTATATGAAAAACAATTTTTAACCTTCGTTTTTTTAGGTTTGAACTAAATTGTCTCCCTCCCCCTACCCTGAGATGGCAAGCAATCTGATATAGATTTTATATATGTAAGAGTGTAACATCCTACCATATTAATCATTTTGTGTGAGAGAATTCAAATAAACAAAAACAAACTAAAAAATAAAACGAAATATAGTATTTCTTGGTCTGCTGTCAGACCCCATCAGTTCTTTCTCTGGAGGCAGATGGCATTTTTTTTGTGTGATTACATTAATTATTTAGTTTTTATTTAATTAATTTAGAATATTTCCCCATGGTTACATGATTCATGTTCTTTCTCTCCCCTCCTCCAACCCCACTCCTGTAGCCAGCATACAGTTCCACTGGGTTTTACATGTGCCATTGATCAAGATCTATTTGCAATTGATCCCTAATCATATCCCCATCAATCTATGTGATCAAGCAGTTGTTTTTCTTCTGTGTTTCTACTCCCACAGTTCTTTCTCTGGATATGGGTAGTGTTCTTCCTCATAAGTCCCTCAGAATTGTCCTAGATCATTGCATTGCTGCTAGTAGAGGAGTCTATTACATTCAATTGTGCCACTGTGTATGCATCTCTGTATATAATGTTCTCCTGATTCTGCTCCTTTCATTCTGCATCAATTCCTGAAGGTCTTTCCAGTTCACATCAAATTCCTCCAGTTCATTATTCTTTTAGCACAATAGTATTCCATCACCAACAGATACCACAATTTGTGAATTTGGGATTGATTGGGATTAGGAATCTCAATCAAAGGGCATCCCCATATTTTCCAATTTTTTTTGCCACCACAAAGAACGTGGCTATAAACATTTTTGTACAAGTCTTTTTCTTTATGATCTCTTTGGGGTATAAACCCAGAAGTGGTATGGCTGGATCAAAGGGCAGACAGTCTTTTAAAGCCTGTTGGGCATAGTTCCAAATTGCAGATGACATTTTTCATCATGAGTCCTTGAGGAGGACTATTAAATCAATGTATTGTCAAGAATTGTTAAGTCATTCATAAATGTTCATCATATAATATCGCTATCACTGTGTTCGATGTTCTCCTGATTCTGCTCACTTCACTTTGCATCAGTTGATATAGGTATTTCCATGTTTTTTCTTAAATATTCCTTCTATCATTTCATATAGCACAGTAGTATTCAGTTATAGTCATGTATTCCATATACAGTCATATACCAAAACTTGTTCAACCATTCCCCAATTGATGGGCATCACCTCAGTTTCTAATTCTTTGCCACCACAAAAAGAGTTGCTATAAATATTTTTGTACAAATATCCTTTTCCCATTTTTAAATTTTTAAGATTTCTTTCATTTATAGACCTAGTAGTGGTATTGCTAGATCAAAGGATGCCCTTTTGGCACAGTTCCAAATTGCTCTTCAGAACAGTTGGGTCAATTCATTAGTGTCCCAATTTTCCCACATTCTCTTCAGAATTTATTATTTTCCTTTTCTGTCACATTAGCCAATCTGATAGGTGTGAAGTGGTATAACAGAGTTGTTTTATTGTGCATTTCTCTAATCAAGAGCAATATAGAGCATTAAACTGCTTTTCTTAAGCACACTTTGCATCTGATGCTTTTTGGATTCTGTAGAAAAAAACCAGTAATGATCACTCCATTTATGTTTGGACTCACTATTTCTTGCCTTTTGCTCATTCCATATCAATTAATATTTCATAGTCCCTATAATCTTCCACTGTTACTTCTTAACCACTTAATATCTTTGTTATTCAAAGTAAATCACTTAATCTCTTAGTGCCCTAGGCAACTCTCCAAGAGAAAAATTGAAGAGACTTTCACTGGTTAAGGGCATTTCTTCATCTGAGAATTTCGCATTCAGGTGAAATTACAGGTACAGTGCCTATCCTGGTAGATAACATTTGGTTTTTGGTTCTATTTTTATCTCTAATACTTAACAAAATGTCTTGCACATAGTAAGCATTTAAAAATGTTTCCCTTCCTTTCTCTTCCTCTTTCCTTTTCTGCTTTTCTTACTTCCTCCCTCTCCTACTTGGTAGAACCTACTAGAGCTTGAGTTCTTTATCCCCTTTTCAGATACAGGATCACCTCTATGCCTTATTGAGGCATTGATTTAACATATATCCATTTCCATATCCATTTGATTCATATATGGCTGACTTCTTAGGCATCAACACCCCCAGGCAACTCTTACTATGTGTTTTCCTAAAGGGAAACATTGTAGGGTTGCATTTGAAGAATCTTTGATGTCCCCGCTTCATGTCAACAAGGCCAATTCTTTTCCTTGTTTCAGAAGACTAAGGGCTTAAGACATTGACATGATTTCTTACTCACCTAACCACCCCTCTCATCTCCCCTTCCCCATAAAAAACAGAGCATAAACAATTTTATCTGTTCCCTCAGGCTTTGACCTGCAGACCTCCTTGGCTAACACAGAAACAAGGAAGCTGCACTTAGCTGAATCAACAGTGTATCCTCAAAAAATATCCTTTGACTGCTTTAAATACATATCTTTCCCTCATTATTGCCAAATAATTTTCCTTTTTCAGACTATTAAATCTGAGAATTTGATTTTTTAAAATGTTTTTGATTGTGGCATTTTAAACTTATCTTGGTTATAAGGTCCAGGCTGGTTCAAGCCTGATCGTGTATAGGTGTAGTGGGACACATCTTTAGAGCTAGAAAACCTGAGTTCTAGTCTTGCTTCTACCACTAACTAGCAATGTGACCTTTGGTAAGCTACTTACCCTCAATGGGGTCTTTTGTTCATTTGCAGCATTGTACAGGAGGATCCTATATTCCCATAAATACTAGTACTAATGCACTTGCTGCACTCAATGTTTTTAAAGCATTTATTTATACAAAAAAAGCCCAGGAAATTCACTCTCATCCCCAAAGTGTCATTTTTCCTTTACTATTGATGAAGAGCTGCTGAAGTTTGCAAAGGACTCTTAAAAATAATTTTCACTTTCCTTCCTTCTTTTGGAGTGTATCCTTACTATTTAGCAAAGCAGAATTGGGGAATTATCCTGTTATCAAATGTCAATCCCCTGTTCTGTAAGCTCTAATGGCTCCCTCTTACCTGCAGGATGAACTACAAATGCCTTTGTTTGGAATTTAAAGCTTTTTATAACCTGGTCTCTTTCTACCTCTCCAATCTAAAACCACTTCCCTTTCCTTATTGCACACTGATCCAGCTCCTTTGGCTTACTTGCCATTCCTTGAACATAACACTCCATCACCATCTCCATTTCTTTGTAATGGCTATGTTCAGGGCCTTGAATATTCTGTTCCCTTACCCTCACTTAGTTTTCCTGACTTTCTGTATGATTCATCTTTAATTTCACTTTTGCAAGAGGTCTTATCTGGTCCTGTTCTCCCCACTTCAACTGCTCTCTTTTCTCAAATAAAATATATACATCATTATTTACATTGTTATCTCCTTATTAGAATGTAAGAAGAGTTCCCATACTCTTTTCTCTATATCCTTATTGATTAGTGCAATTCCTGACATGTGATGAGCAATTAGTAAATGCTTATTGACTAACTTGCCTTTTAGCAAACAGAATTAGCAAACCATCCTTTTGTCAGTCAGTCCTTTGATGCATTTCTATATACCTTGAGATGAACTGTGGAACAGTATATCTTCATATTCTTAATCTGACAAATGACATAAAATTGGAGACTCTTGAACTGCCTCTATTGGACATCATTTGTAGTAAATATTTCTGTGGCTGATATTTTATAATTATGTCATTATTTAATTTCCCCTCAATTTTAAAAGCTTTCTGAATATATTTAATCCTTTACTTTCAATTTTTCATAAATTCTTAGTTGAGTAATTAAAATATAGCTTTTAACACCCCAATTTCTATTTGGTTCTAAGGACAACTGAAAATAATTTATGTCTTCTTCAATATTTTCCTTATTGGAAGATAGCTTATTACATTCCCTTTATCTTCCCTTCCCCACCAATTATTAGTCTCTTATATTACTTCCTATTTTGTATCTATTTTAATTCTTTTCTCTTTGTTCTACTCCCTGTCCCCATAATGCTTACTTTTCTATTATGAATTTCTTATGTACATAGTTTAGAAGGATAAGAACCTTCTCCATGTTTTATCTTGGTAAATAAACTACTATGACCATTATTAATAGTAATGCCCCTGATAAATTTGAATAAATGGTCTCCAGACCAAAATTGAGAGAGAGAGAGAGAGAGAGAGAGAGAGAGAGAGAGAGAGAGAGAGAGAGTGTTTAAAAATATAAAGTATATTCAGTATAGCTTCCCATATATATATATAAATAAATTCTTATCTGGTAAAAGTCTGTTTGCTTAAAATATACTTCACTAAATAAAGGATTATTGAAAGTTGCTTATAAGTAATACAACTCAATGTCTTTTATCAATAATTCAAACTTAATAAGTCAGGCTGACCTTGCCGAAAACTCAAGTTAGTGAGATTTTAAGTCAATCATAATGCAGTGCTGTTTTCACCTTTAGCTGATTTTCTGAATGTTACAAGTTCTATGACTATTCGACTTTCTAGAAACTTCTTTAAGGCATCATTTTATAGGGTTCATTTTATTGATAAATAAGAAATTTAACCTGTATCTCATTTTTTAGAGACTCAGGAATATAGAGCCAATCTTGCCAATCACATTATTTGAGTTTTAAAGAAACTCTTTTTCTCATGTAATTGCTCTGACTCAAAATAGACAATCCTCATTTAAATCATTCTCTCATTAAGAAACAAAATGATGGACAAACTAATAACATTTTTCTAAGATATTTTTCTAGTTCTTAGTTTACCCAATGATCTAGTATATGTTGGAGTTATTAAAACCAGAAATTAATTATCTCTATCCAGCAAAATAATTTTTGGTATTTATGAGGTTTGGGATAACTTATTTTTCATTTATTTACAGAAACTTGTATTATTTTTTTCCTTCTTGGCATCATATCACCTCTGTCATTGGATCTAGCTGAAACTGATTGACTTCCTAATCTACTGGTGATGCTATCATTAGGAATTTAGCTTCTTTCTGGTTTCTTGCTTCTTTCATAAAATTTTTTCAAATGTCATATCATTTAGTAGAGTAGAATTTCATGATAATTTTAAAGAGTTCTTCGATGCCTTTTCTTTAAAAATGATCAAACCGAAGGACATAGAATTGAAATTATTTGAACAGGGTTACTTAGGTGGCTCAGTGGATAGAGAGCCAGGCCTGAAGATCAAAGGTCCTGGCTTCAAGTGTAGCCCCTAAAACTTCCTAGCTATGTCACTTAATCCCAATTGCTTAACCCTTACCATTCTTCAGCCTTAGAACTGATACAGCATTAGTTCTATGACAGAAGGTAAAGTTTTTTAAAAAAAGAAAGAAGTGAATTGAACAAGGCACAGCTAAATGAATATCTGAATCTAGAGATCAGAACCAAGTCTTCTGACTTCTGGACCAGACATCTCTCTGATATACCATTATAACTCTCAAAACTAAAGAATATGGTCTCAGATCCCATTTCCTCATGTTCTGTTCTGTTAAGTGTTTAGCATCTGAGCTAATTCCTGGTAAATTAAAAGGCCATTTAATTTTTTCATGTCAATTGGCTTCATTGAATTATGTCAGACACTGAAGATACAAGAGATTTTTCTCATATCTGTTTCTTTTTATCTTAAATTTAACTTTAAATAATTTTCATAAAATTGAGATGGACTATAATATTTAAAACTATTTTTTATACAGTATTACTTGATGTCCACATGACCTTAATGCGCTCACATTCTAATGGAAGAGACAACATGCAAATCATTAAAAACATACAAGGTATATAAAGGATAAATGAGAAATAATCAACAGAAGGAAAGCACTGTATTAGGAATGATTGGTTGAAGCTTCTTGTGGAAGGTGGAATTTTAACTGGAACTTGAAGGAAGTCAGGAGCTACAGATGAGGGAGAGCATTCCAGCCATGGGGGAATGGCCCATGAAAATTTGCAGTTAAAAGATGAACTGCCTTATGTGAAGAACATCAGGAGGGCCAGTGCCACTGAATTGAAGAGTATGCTGAAAGAAGGGGAAAGGAAATTTAAGATCAAAAGTGGAGTTCAGGTTGTAAAGGTTTTGAATGCAAAAAAAAAAAAAAAGATTTTATATTGGATCCTGAGAGTGATATGAGCCCCTAAGTAGGAGAGGGTGATAAGATTGGACTTGTACTTTAGAAAAATAACTTTGGAAGCTGAATGGAGGAGAGACTTGAATGAGGAGAGAAGTAGGGAGAGCAGTGAGCAGAATATAACAGCAGTCCAGATATGAAGTGATGAGAACCATGTATAGAGTTTAGCACCTTTTCACTCTAGTTTTTTAATGTTAGTTTATTATTAATAAAACTTTAAAAAATATAATACTTAGTTCTTGTATATTAATTTTAATCTCTACAACCTGTACCATGAAGGTAGCAGAATCAGGAGAAAATGGGGCATGTTTGAGAGTTGATGCAAAAGTAAGATTGACAAGCTTTGGCAACAAATTAGATATGGGCTATATAAGAGAAAGTAAGGAGTCAACACTGATACCTTAATTTTTATTATTATTAAATATTAATTGTCATACAAATAGAATGAAATAATTTATCTTTTATGAACATTTACCAAAGGGCTCTGTGGATTGTTTACACAAAGAATATTGTAGATAGGTAGGACTCAGTAATTTAATGTCTTGGAGTAGGAGAAGGATAATGAAAGCCTTCTAGCAGCTGAGTGCAAATTCTGAATTAATGGAGTATTTTTTAAGCTTTTGGTTTATTTAAACTCTAGTAAATATTTTAACAGGTACTAATAATAAAATTAGGTGAGATAATGGAGAAAACAGCAGATCACAATAGACCTAAATTATATAATAATATAGTATAAACTTAGAGATCTAACCAATCAAAAATAAATTGCCTGACCCAGAAAATAGGGATTCACTGAAAGAAGCCTTTTGTTTGAAGAGACTACTGTTTTTAGGCTACATTGCTTTTCTAATAAGACCCTGAAACTGTATAGAGGAAGAAGTTATTGGGAATTTACTTAGTAAAAATTACTGTATGCTATATCTGAATTTTCATACAATCTGAGTTATTGAAGAACTTAAAATCAAAGTATTATATAATTTCTCTTCTTATGTCTAGGAGAAATTATAGCCATAGGGCAAGCATTGTGTTCTTGTTTTTTTTATCTAAATAAATAATTAAATATTTAATCTAAATAAATAAAATATGTTGCAATCTTTTACAAATTCTTTTTCATTATTCCAATTTTACCAGGTTCACCAATTTTGCAACAACAAAAGGTTTACTCTTCTTAAATCAGTAAAAGTAGAAATGTATAGACTCCTGGAAGGTTATTTTGAAAATCACGGCCTTTTAGAGAATAAAGGAACCCTAGAGATTTTGTCTTTTCCTTCTTATAGATCAGGAAAGTGACCTCATCTACCCCAAGTCATAGCAGAAGTCTTATGTTTTTTAGACCTTCCCACTGTAGCAGAGATGTATAGTTTGTATTTACAAGAGAGTGGTTTCCAAAACCCACTTTTTTTTCTCCAAGCAAAGCTTAAAGATGATGAAAACAGAACAGATCCAGCTATGGGTGATTGGTATGTTCTGTAAATGCTGCCCTAGTTTATACTTTTATTAGTGAGCTTTTGTACTACTGCACTGATGGGCTAAGGCAGAGAAGGTTGGTTTGGGCCAGAAATCTGCTTGAAGCAAACAACCAATGCCAGCCCACAATCCACTTTGAACATATTGATTTTCATCAGTTTGGCATTACTGGGTGCACATGTTGAAATTTGGCAGCAAGTCTGCTGATAGGAACTGTAATTAGAAGTGAAAATTATAATAATTCTGTCAGCTCAACTAAAAGCATTCAGACAGGCCCAGGATATTAATATTCTACATCAATAATTAATAAAAAAAATCTGATATTTTACTTAGTGTTTTACACCTGTGTCTGCTGGGCCTGAAATGGAGAGAAATCCAAATCTGTTTCTGATAGTATATCCTCCTTTGTAAAGGCATTTATTACATTGAGAACTCAAGAGTATTTTTTTCTTTTAAGAAAAGGAAGAATTTTAGTCATGTGCAAAAAGTCTCACTCTTAGTTGCTGTCTCTGCTCTGTGAAGATTTTTGGAATTTAATAGGCCTTTTTCTGTCTATAATATCTATGATCACCCCTTAGGGAAATGAAAGTAAGGAAACAATTTCCTTTTAACTTCCAATTGCAGAATTTCACCAACCGATTATGGATAAAGACAGACAAAGCCCAGAGGCACCGATGAGTCCTAATATGTCATCTTAAGTTACTAGGACCAGTGATTTTCAGACTGACTCACTTGGAAACATCATGTTAACAGATATTCACTTGCTTGACTTGGTGTCTTCCATTTGTTAGCACAGTAACTAAATTGTTAGGACAGGAAGGCAAAAATTAAGGTCAATAACTCTGAGGAATATATCAGCATTTCTCCAACATGGAGATTACTTATTGGTATACAAAAGCAACACTCATTTTTCAATCTGGCCTTGAAGGTTTGGGTAACTCATTGGCCCATTTAAGATCCTATGATTTATAGTTGGAAAGAGACCTTAAGTACTGTGCACTACAGCCCATTTTATAAATGAAGAAATTGAAATCTTGAGTAGTTAACTGACTTTTCCAAGGTCACACAGGTAGTAAGTAGCAGAGCCAGTATTCAAATTCAGACATGACTGAATTCAAGAAGTCTTTTTGAACACAAGCTTAGCCTTGGCATATAGCATATATTTGATGGCTTTTGACCCAAGAGTTTGTTACCTGGATAGGAAGACTATATTGAGCAGTTTCTCATTAACCTAAGGTTGACACTCATTTATCAACCTGGGAGGCAGATGTTATCTTAGGGTGGGCAGTCTGCCTAGTGCAGCTGCTAATAATAAACCTGGGGATGAACTTGGAAAAAGCTAGAGTTATCTTCAAAGGAGCTTCTCACAAAAGTTACAAAGGGAGAAACAAAACTGTCACACTTTAAATAATTTAGCTAAGAAATTATAAGCAAATAAGACTCAAGTAGATTCTACTTTAAAGGATGCCTTTGTAACATCTCTTCACATGGCTCCATCTCTCAAATCACATTGCTGCTCCTCTGGTAGTGGCAGATGTTCATCACTTCACTCAGCTATTGCAATAACTTTTTAATTGATCTCCTTCCCTACTCTAGGCCATCTTCCATAACTCAGTTCAAATAAATTTTCTTTAAATATAAATGTGATCACATCACATCCTCCCATCCCATTCCATAAATTCTAGTGAGTCCCTAATATATTCAACATCAAACAGAAAGTTCTTTCGTTGGCTTTTAAAGTCCTTCTTAACTTGGCCCCTTTCTACATTTCCAGTCTTTTTTTTACCTATAATTACTATGTGAACTCTGCAACTCAATGATCCCAGTATGCTTACTGCTCCTTGCTCAAGACTCTCCTCCTGACTTTAAGAATTTTCATTAGCCATCTCTTATGTCTGGAATGCTCTCCCTCATCATCTTTGCTCTCTCTGACTTCCTTATCTTCCTTCAACTCAAAAGAACCACTTCCTGCATGTGCCTTCACCCTGTCACTATCTCTAGTGTATCCTGTCTATACTTCATTTGTATATAGTTGCCTGCACGTCTTCCCTTCCATGAGACTGTGAGCTCCTAGCCAACAAGAACTGGTTTTTATCTTTCTTTGTATCTCAAGCACTTACCATGCTGCCTGGGCACAAAATAGAAGCTTAATAAATGTTATTGACTGATTACACTTTAAACAAGTATTTTTTTCTAGTCTGGAATGGAACTTCCTAAAATCAAGGTTATATTGGTGGTTTCAGCACACAGTAATGAATAAATGGATGAAATTCTATAATCACTTGCCAAATCCCCCTCACTCCTCAAAAAGGCAACCTAAAACACCTCTACTTTATGCCTCATCTGCTCATGTTCCAAGGCTGTAGATCATTAATGGAGAAATATAGGGAGTCATCCATTGTATATTCATAATGTCTTGCTTCAATTTGGCCTGCTGCAGACACATAAATTCTTTTATTTGCCTCCCATTGATTTCCTATTGCAGTCTTCTTGATGGCTATTCCAGGTGGCCTTCTTTCCCTTTAAACCCCTGGTATCCTTCCCTCAAAAACCCTCTCACTGTTACTTTGTTTGCTACATCACAGAAAAGTTAGAGAATATTTGGCTTAATCTCCTTCATCCATACCCTTGTCTACATTAACTTAATCATTTGTTTCACAAATATTTATTGGCTGCTATGTATAATGGATTGGGGAGATACAAATACAAGTAAGACATGGTCCTTGCTCTCAAGAGCTTTAGAGTGAAAGGCCTTAAAATCTAGTGTGACTAGTTAGACAAATACATACATAAATATGACAGAATTTAGAGTAGATCCATGTATAAAATTAGTACACAATGAGGTCATTTGAGAAGGAATCACTTCAAGCTGTGGAAGATCAGGAAAGGCTTTTGGGAGGAAGAAATATTTTTAACAGAAATTTGAAAAATTTAATAGAACAACCCATAGAAATGATGAATAATTTTATTAAGGAAAATAATATTAATAAGATATCATACCCAAACCTATGTGATACAGCAAAAGCAGCAGAGGAAAATTTCTATCTCTAAATGCTTATATAAATAAAATAAAGACCAGATCAGTGAATTGGGTATACAATTTTTAAAAAATTAGAAAAAGAACAAATTAGTATTCCTCAATTAAATACTAAAGTGGAAATCCTAAAAATTAAAGGTTACATTAGCAAAACTGAATGTAAGAAAACCATTGAATTAATAAATAAAACTGAGTTGGTTTTATGAAAAACCCAACAAAATAGACATACTGTTGGCTAAGATGATTTTTTTTTAAAAGAGAGGAAAACCAAATCACTGGCATCAAAAAATGAAAAGGGTACATTTATCAATAATGAAAATATGTCAAAGCAATTATTAGGAATTATTTAATCCACTTATATACCAAAATTTGACAGTTTAGTGAGGTAGAAGAACACTTAAATATAAATTATTTAGAGTAATAGAAGCTGAAATAAAATATCTAAGTAAACCTGTTGTAGCAAAAGAAATTGAACAGGCCATAAATGAACTCTCCTAAGAAAAGGCATCAGGACCAGATGAATTTACAATTGAAATTTACCAAACTCTTAAAGAGCATCTAATTCCAATATTAAATAAATTATTTGGAAAAATTGGTAAAGAAGGAGTCCAGCCAGACTTCTTTTATTTAAAAAAATGGTGCTAATAACTAAACCAGGAAGAGCAAAAACAGAGAAAAATTATAGGCCAATTTCATTAATAAATATAGATGCAAAAATCCTAAATAAAATATTATCTGGGAAGCTACAACAATATATCACAAAGATTATATAAGCATTATATGAGCAAACAAGATTTATACTAGATATGCAGAGACAGTTTAATATAAGAAAAAACTATTAACATAATTGATTACATCAATAAAAAAGTAACAAAAACATATAATCATGTCAATAGATCCAGAAAAAGTTTTTGACAAAATAGAATACTGATTCCTATTAAAAAACACTTGAAAGGTATAAATAGTTTTTTTCTTAGAATAATAAGAAATATATAAAACCATCAGCAAACATTATCTGTAATGGAAATACATTAGAAGCCTTCCCCTAAAAGATCAGGAGTGAAACAAGGATGCCCATTATCAACAGTATTATTTAATATTCTATTAGAAATGCTAGCAATAGCAATAAGAGAAGAAAATGAAATTGAGAAAAAATAGGCAAAGAGGTAATAAAACGGTTTCTTTTCACAGAAAATGTTAATATATAGAAAATCATAAATTCAACTAAAGTATTATTTGAAACTTATCAATAATTTTAGCAAAGTAACAGGATATAAAATAAACTCACAAATTATCAGCTTTTCTTTATGACACCAACAATATCCTGTAAAAAGAGAGTGTAAGAGATAATCCATTTAAAACAACCATAGATAGTATAAAATACCTAGGTGTTTATTTGCCAAAACAAACCCACGAACTGCATGAACATGACCATGTAACACTTTTTATACAAGTGAAGTCAGATATAAGTGGAGAAATTGTCATTGTACATGGGTGTTCATGGCCAGTATAATTAAAATGACAATCCTATGTAAACTAATCTACTTATTCAATGCTATCCCAATTAGATTACCCAAAAAATATTTTAGAGAACTAGAAAAATAATTACAAAATTCATTCGGAAAGACAAAACTTAAAGCACTAAAGGACTTATTGAAAAATATAAAGGAAGAAGGTTTAGTAGTACAAATTTTGAACTATATTATAAAGCAATAGTTATCAAAACTATTTGGTACTGACTAAGAAATAGAAAAGTAGATTATTGGAACAGAAAAAACATATGACAAACAGCTGCAAAAAATTGCAGTAACCTCATGTTTGACAAAAGTAAAGATCCAAGTTTTGGGAACAAAAATTCACTAGTTGGTAAAAATTGTAGGGAAAATTAGGAAGCATTCCGACAGAAACTAGGTATAGACCAGATCTTATACCTTTTGCCAACATAAGCTCAAAGTAGATATATGACCTTGGCATAAAAGGAGATATCATTAGAAAATTAAAAGAACAGAGAACATAATACCTATCACATTTATAGATAGAAGAATTTATTAATAAATGAGAGGCAAAGAAATCATAGTGAGATATAAAATGGATAATTTTTAATAAGTATCTTAAATTAAAAAGGTTTTGTATGAATAAAATGAATATATCCAAGATTAGAAGGTCAGCAGAAAATTTTGGGGAAAATTTTATAGACATTTTCTTGGATAGAAGTTTCATATCTAAAATATGTAGAGAATGTTGTCAAATATATAAGAATTTAGGCCATTCCCCAATTGATAAATGGTCAATGGATATAAACAGTTTTTGGATGAATAAATCAAAGTTATATATAACTATATAAAATGCTCTTACTGATTATCAATTGGAGAAATGCTGATCAAAACAACTCTGAAACATTATCTCATATCTGTCAAATTGGCTAAAATGATAAAAGGGGAAAATGACAAATGTTAGAAAAGGTATGGAAAAATAGGGACACTGATACACTCTTGGTGGAACTGTGAACTGATCTAACAATTTTGGAGATTAATCTGGAATTTGCTCAAAGAGTTATAAAACTGTGTATACCTTTTGATCTACCAATACCACTATAGGGTTTATTTAATAAGGTGATCAGGGGAAAAGGAAAAGAACCTATATGTTCTAAAATATTTATAGCAGCTCTCTTTGTGGTGGCAAAGAACTAGAAATCAAAAGAATACCCATAGATTGGAGGATGGCCAAACAAGTTTAGCATATGATTGTGATGGAATACTACTGGAATGTGATGGAATACATAAGAAATTGATGGAAGACATAAGAAATTGCAAACAGGCTAATTTTGCAAAAACATGGAAAGACCTACATGAAATTATAAAGATAAGTGGAACCAAAAGAACATTATATACATCAGCAGAAATATTGTTAGAACAATGAGTTGTGTATGGCCAACTCCAGGGAAAGAACTGTTAAATAGAAATAAATAAGACATGGATATATTTATGCATGTTTCTTTATGTTAGATGATGTTTTCTCAAAGGGGGAAAGGGAAGAAGGGAGGAAGTTAACTGGGTATTTCAATGTAACAAATAAATTTTGTAAAAATAAAAAACAAATAAAATTTCAAAAGTTAAATATTATTATTGGGGAAAAGAGCTGATGCAAACAACAACAAAAAGTTGAGAGCATATTGAAGGATGATTGAATATTTTTGTGTACTACACTTACCTTCTCATCATTCCTCTTGTGTCAGAGGAAGAAATTATTTGACTTCTTGAAAGCAAACCACTTTCATCTGTGCTCTAGATTTCACTGTCTTCTGATTACTAAGGGACTTTGCTCTGATATGTGACTGCAAACAGGATCTGGAATGAGTGTTGTATCTGTACAGAACAGACCTCAAGGGGGTGGGGGGAGAAATTGAGTGAATGTGATAAAGGGAGAGCTTGTGACAATGGGGAGCAAAAAACTATGCTGACCTCCCCTCTAGGCCAAGAGTTTCAAGAGGAGGTGTACATGAGAGAGGCATAACCAGTTCTGGAAAGGAAGATCTGGCTTCTGGGGAATGGGAGAATATGGGATAGGAATCCAGGTGTCCCTGAATGCTAGAAGATTGCTTCTTTCTTTTTTTTTTTTAAACCCTTGTACTTCGGTGTATTGTCTCATAGGTGGAAGATTGGTAAGGGTGGGCAATGGGGGTCAAGTGACTTGCCCAGGGTCACACAGCTGGGAAGTGGCTGAGGCCGGGTTTGAACCTAGGACCTCCTGTCTCTAGGCCTGGCTCTCACTCCACTGAGCTACCCAGCTGCCCCTGCTTATTTCTTAAGAATTACTTCTTCATCCTTTTCATTCTCAAAAATATTTCCCTTTTGACACCCTTATGACAATCAGTGGGCACTTATATCTTTGATTCTTAAATCTATATTTTTAGCCCGGACCTTTCTTTCAACCAAAATCTAGATGCTTCCAGGACATTGGTACTCCAGGTCAAAACTAATTTGATTGTTGTGATTGTTGCAAATCTTTCTATCTAAGCCTTTTTAAGGTCTTCATCTATAAAATAGGACTAACAATATCTTTACCTCATCTATACTTCATGGATAAACAACTTAAATTTATCCACTTAATAGAACTTCTTTGTACTTTATTGTCATCATCATTTAAATGACATGTTGCTATAGGCCTTCAATAAATCCTTGCTGATATTGGTGACACTTAACAGGAACACTGCATTTTTTCACCCTATTGTCAGTGTTTGGATTGAAGACTGTCAAAAATGTTAATATTATAGAATGATTTAGACCTCTTGGTGAGAATTAATAGGTGTTCCAGTATAAGTCAAATAATCTACTAAATTTTTATAATGCTAGATTTTTTGCTTTATTGGCTATCCTTTTTTAAAAAACATTTATTAATATTTATTTTTTAGAAAAGTTAACATGGTTATATAATTCATGCTCTTACTTTCTCCTTCACCCCCTGAGCTTCCCCCCCCCCCCCATGGCTGATGTGTATTTCCACTGGTTTTAACATGTGTCATTGATCAAGACCTATTTCCAAATTGTTGATAGTTGCATTGGTGTGGTAGTTTTGAGTCTACATCCCCAACCATGTCTACCTCAACCCATGTGTTCAAGCAGTTGTTTTTCTTCTGTTTCCACTCCTGTAGTTCTTCCTCTGAATATGGGTAGCGTTCTTTTCCATAAATCCCTCAGAGCTGTCCTGGGTCATTGCATTGCTGCTGGTACAGAAGTCCATTACATTCTATTTTACCACATGTATCAGTCTCTGTGTACAATGTTCTTCTGGCTCTGCTCCTTTCACTCTGCATCAATTCCTGGAGGTCTTTCCAGTTCACATGGAATTCCTCCAGTTTATTATTCCTTTGAGCACAATAGTATTCCATCACCAGAATATTCCACAATTTGTTCAGCCATTCCCCAATTGAAGGGCATACCCTCATTTTCCAGTTTTTTTGCCACCACAAAAAGTGCGGCTATAAATATTTTCATAGAAGTCTGTTTATCTATGATCTCTTTGGGGTACAAACAAGTGCTCCTTCAGCTAGGATTTAGAAATACTTTTTAAGGTGTACATGTCATAGGATCATATTTACAGCTGGAAGGGACTCTAGAATCTTATCTCTTCTGACTCTCTCATTTTACAAATGAGGAAACTGATTATCAGTAAAGTGAAATGATTTACTCAAAGTCACAGAGGTAATTAGGGGTCCTTCCAGGATATGAATTCAGGTCCTCTGTGCTATGCTGCTTTGAAAACAAACAACAAAACTAGTTTCACTTATATCTCAAAATACTACCATGATGGGGCATTTTCCCAAAGACATAAATGAAAATTCTCATCCTCTCTACTTGGCAGAGATATTAAATTGCTTGGGAACTGGGTCATGTTCCTCAACATGGACACAGAATAGCTAATATTATGCATTTATTGCTCGGATGCATCTGTCATATAGATAAGGTCTGGAGCCCCATAAAGCTTTGCAATATATGGGCAGCACTGAGTAAGAATTCCTTTCCTTTTAATGAGAGCACATATTTTCTGGCAGTTGATTCATCATTTTAGGGACCATTACCCCTGTGGAACTTTCTGTTCATTTAATTTCTCAACTGTGCCGATTTCCTAGGAAAACCAAAATCTTTGTGACAAGCTTAGAAAATTTTGGTTCTAAGTATATGCTCTTCTATTAACCCAGGGTGCACTAAAAGTCTAAAGTAGTGGACTAAGCCATTAGCCTACAATATAGTGAAACTCAAGTGTTTTGTGTTTAAGTAGCCCTTTTACTGAGTGAACTTCAGACTGTCGGATGGGATTTTGTTATTAGCAGATGGACTAAGAAAGATGGACAGCTTGTACTCTGGTGGTGGTACAATATTAGCCAGTACTGCTCATTGCTATATAGTTTGTTGACAATTGATGCTCAAAATTATGACTCACTAAATTTCTGAGGCAGTTTGAAAGTTTTTTACTATTTTCTTTTTTTTTTTAGTCTAAATTATAGGGGGCTGCTAGGTGACTCAGTGGATTGAGAGCCAGGCCTAGAGATGGGAGGTCCTAGGTTCATATCTGGCCTCAGACACTTCCTAGCTGTGTGACCCTGGGCAAGTCTTATTGCCTAGCCCTTACTGCTCTTCTGCCTTATTGGTTCCAAGGCAGAAGGTAAGGGTTTAAAAACAACAACAAAAAGGACTAAATTATAGTTTTAAGGTTTTCATTAATTTATTGTATTTTGATTTTGAATACAATCCAGATGTGTGTTACATGGTAACTCATCCAGAGTATTTGATTAACCTGAACATGCTTTTCCGTATTGAAAATGGAGAATAGAGAAGTTACTACAATTGCTTGCTCTTGGGTGTCATTGCTCAAATAAGGATTTCTGTACATTTTTAAGGTTTTCTTTATAAAGTCCAGAAGAAAAAGACCGTTTTTTGAGGCTTTAAATTACTAAGGTTGAACTTCAAGCATCCTTGTTTTAGATTTTGATTCAACAAACTTGATGGCTTAATGTCACAATGAAAAGAACGTCTTAAGGGTTGAACTATGTGTCTGTTTCAGGCCTCACCCATGTATTTTTCGGAATTTTTGCAAACTCAATGTAGTGAGTTTCTTTGGGTGCTCTATAAAACATCATAGGGGTGGGATGGAGGCAAAGGATGATAAACAAGAGCATTTGTAACATTAACTTCTGACACTGCAGAGCTTCTATAAGACAGGAAAAAAAGATTGCTCACAGCATACCTATTTTGATAGATGACTTCAGAGAGAGAGAGAGAGAGAGAGAGAGAGACAGAGACAGAGACAGAGAGAGAGAGACAGAGACAGAGACAGAGACAGAGAGAGAGAGACAGAGACAGACAGAGAGAGAGCGCACTAGTGGTGTGTTATCAACTGGCTTGAATCAGGATTTTGTTTCTGATTTATTAAGAATACTGCCATATCAAACTAAGAATTAATGATAATTACTTTGCTGGCCATCTATGCTATGTACTGCACATGCCAAATAAATTCTTGCACATTTCAGTGGATCTAAGAGGTGGAAGAGTCAACAAGGGCCAAGCTATTTATGTGCAGGAGTAACTAATTTGATCAATGTTTCCACTTTCATTTGGCTTCTCTGAATCTGCTTTATCCCCATTTTCTTGACTATTTCAGTTGTATAGTGGAAGTTTTCCTTTTCTTCCTTTTATATCACTTTAGAACAGTTTTCCTGTGCAAATGAAAACTGTTAAAACTGCTAAAGGGAGGTTCTATTCTATTTATATAGCATAATCTTTGACATTTACATGTTTTGTAGTGTTTTACTTTAAAAAACCCAGTAAAGTATTGAGTGTGATTAGTTAATATTCCCATCCAGCAGATAAGAAAACCATGGCCAAGAGTGTCTTGCCCAAAGTCACCCTAGTAAGAGTCAGAGTTAGGACTTGAACTCTGGTTTTCTAAACCCAGTATTCCTCCCACTGGGCTCTGCTATCTCTTTACTGTATATAAACCTCCCGTGCCATTTCTATACTGGGAAAAGATCTAGAGATACATACCACCCAGATTTGGATAGAGTTGGGTCGTACTTGTTCTTGGATTTAGAAACACACACATATGCATATAGTAGAAAGGTGAAGCATAATGGCAAGTATAGAACATAGTGACATGGCAGCTATGAATTAAGATGGGATGCTTGAGGACACATTTCTTGTAAGATTCTCCCCAATCCCCCTCTCCCCACGACTGTATTTCCTCCTCTTATTTTTCTTAAAATCTAAGACACAGAGAAAGGGTACAACCGGTGAGTGGAATTTAGTAGCAGCAAGTAGAAGAGTGACTGTGAGTGTTGGATGGAACAACAAAAAATACACCCTACATTGAGTGATGGATAAATCTGTGTTTGATTGGTTTTGACCTATTAATTGCCCTTACTTTCATTGAGCCACAGACAGAAGAACATCATGTGCAATTCAGCAGCAAAACTGAGACCAAAGAAGCTTTCATTTGTAAATTTGCTTTAGGAAAAGTTCTTGATTTACAGTTTTTGCCCATAGCTGTTGAACAAAATGTTAGTTGTACAATAAGTTTTGAAAACTAATATTAAAAAGTCAGGTGTCAAAATCTTTTACTAAGACACCAAGAGATCCTTTGGGTTTGACCTCTTTCTTCTGAGAATAAGCAATAACATCATATGTTTTGTAATGGACATGCAGTTTATTTTAAATAAGAGCATACTTGGAAGAAGGACCAGGAGAACTGAGCTAGCCAAGAACATATGGTTTTGCTTAATCTCCATTTCCCCCTTTTGTTTTTGTTTTGTTTCTAAACCTTCAGTTTTTTTTTTCTTTTTGTGGAATAGGAAATCCCAGTGGAAAACACAAACCACAGCAATGGCAGGCATTTTTCAAATAGAAAATGGAATTCAACCAATAAAAAATGTTCAGTTTCAGGGGTATTTCCTTTAGTAATGTCATTTGTGTCTTAAAAGATCTGAAGAACTGTAAATCATGCTTTCACTGTTGCTTTAGGGATTACTGCCAATGACTCAAATGCATTGATTTAGCAAATAATTGAATTTAACTATTTTCCTTTTCTGGTAAAATGGTCTTCTCTTCAGTGCTACAGATGATAGGCAGGCAGTCAATAACTCTGATATCCAAGATGGTAAATAATAGATATATCTTCCCTGTGTTTTAATGACTTAGAGACAAAGCAGTAAATCATTTCCTTGGTCTGAGTAACATCCTTTTAAGAAAAGTGTACTGATAGGACATTTGTCTTGACACCATGTTCATGATTTTATGTGATATCAGTATAATCCTGTACTGGAGGAGAAGGAATGTATATCAGTTATTCTCTTTGCATTTGATTTTCTGTACATGAAGTGGTTCATGTTCAACTTTTTCATTTTGGAATGAGGAGAAGTGAGTGTGCCAGTCATGACTCAAGCCAGACCTTTCCCATTCTGTGAAAAAGAACTCTTCTCTGAACCTTACCTGGTCTCTCTCCCTCCTTTGGCCCCTTCCCCAACTGGCAGAACCTTTTTCTTTACTAACATCTGTCTAAGTCCTTGTCTGTGGTAGGTAAATAATTAATGGTTTAGAAAAAACTTTCTGGAAATGATACAGTACCTGTTTATTTTTAGGCAGCAGAATTATATATCTCTAGATGCAGTACAGGTGTGAGAGGAGTATCTTTGTCTAAAAAGAGGTGCTGTGTTGTGGTTGGGAGACTGCTGCTCAGAAAAGAGTATTTTTAGATGAACATATGCATTAGAAGATTTTTCATTGTGTGAATGAGGCATGCAGTGTCTGGGAGCTGTTTATTACCTGAATGATGTGCTATTGAATACCAAAGAGGATAAGAATATGGAGGCCATTTGGAATCTAACATTCAGGATGAATATTATCCCTCTCCCTTCCAACCCCACTTAAATCCTTTGAAACCTAAACAAAATTCTAAATATGTAAATCTAGTTGTGCAAATATCCTCAGGTTGTAGAAAAACTAATAATTTTCTATTTGATTACTGTTTGTTTCCCATCTAAAAGCAACAGAAATGGGGAAATTTCATTAAAGTTAACTAGAATGATATGGCAGACCATGAACAGAGGGCTAAAAAATATCAAATAAATTGGGAATTGGCCAATGGGGGCACTTCACCAGTTCTTTTGTTTTCTAGCTGTGTGTGACCGTGGGCAAGTCATTTCTTAGCACTGAGTCTCCAGTTTTCATCATCTGAAAAATGAGAAGGTGATTGGAATTTTCTAAAGTTCCTTCCAACTAAAAAATTCTGTGATTTTTCATATTTCACGAAAATGATGCATGTATGTAGCACCTTATTGAATAAACAGATCAATGACACAAAATAAGCTTAGAAAAATTCATTTCTATAGTTGTGAAATTATGAATATTTTACTGCATAATATCCAGCTAGGGACATATTGTCAAATAGGTATAAATATCTGAAAAAATACTGGAATGGGCCACTGTAAATTTTCTCATTAGAGAGTAAGAAAAATTGAAGAATAAAATGCCCCTTTGGATGAAGTGATATATTCATAAAGCTATATTAGAAGACATAAGTATTAGGGCTTGATGCTTATAGAGCAAAGACACTGCTATGAAATTGCTATGACTTTTCAAGTTACCAATATTTCAACATGGAGCATATTGTACTTAGGACAACTGGATTTCATTCATTGATTCATTCAAAAAACAATTAGTAAGTATTTACTGTTTCCAGAACATTGTGGTATTAGAGAAAAGGAATTAAATAATACACAGCTCTTATTTTCATACAATTGCATTAATAATAGAAAAAGAAAATGTGAATATTATAATATATAATATTATGATATACAATCATAAATATGTAATATTATAGTATGTAATAATATAATATGTAGTATGATATGCAACATTTTATGATAAATTTATTAGTGAGACAAGACAAATTGTTGTGATGATCAGAGTTGAGATGATTGTGGTAGTTCTTTGTAAATTATTAGACTATACGTATAGTCTAATATATATATAGGCATTATTATTGCTATGTCAGTGTTTACTTGAATACCTGATTGGCACAGTCTATCATGCATAATCACCATGGATATGCCCTTTACATTTATGCTCTTTTGTCCATTAAATACTGGTCATTTTCAAAGGTGCCATTCATAATTATTTACTAAAATTAAAAAATTTTTGCTCTCAAACTATTGGATAAAAACAATAGTATACTTGATATGTTACATTCTTTGATTTTTCATTGTGATATAAACTTCCAATTCAAAGGTCCAGGCTTAAGTCATACTTGGTTGGGAATTTCTCCATATATGGGCCAAACTTGCACTGAGATAATTTGTAACCTATTTTTTCTTTCCTCCTTGGCATGTCCAATAGTCCCTTTAAATCATATTTGGTTATTATACAGAAATTAGTATTTTCCACATAAAAGCAGCGTTGTTCATTACTCCTCATTCAACACTGCTCTTTCATATCATTTATTAAGTTTGAAGGTAGGCAGTTTTATGACTTGTCTTTTTTTCTTGGTCATTTGTTACTCATGTGGCCATTTATCCATCAAATCTTTATTGAATGCCTCTTATAATTATCTTCAAGGCTAATTATTATGCCGAGAAAGGTAGAAAGCTCAGTAGAACATACTTCTTGTCTTCAAGGTGCTTAATGTCTAATAGGAGAATTAAGGCATTCAGAAAAATAAAAATTCTAGGATATAGAGTGTGATAAGTACATAAGAGAGATTCAGTATGTAATGAGAGAAGACATTATGATAATAGTGGATAGTATTGGACTCGTTTAGGAAGAGATAGATTATATTCCTACTTTAGACACTGTTTAGATACATGACTGGACATTCCACATCTTTAAGCCTCTGTTTCTTCTTCTATGAAATGAGGATTAAGACCTACCAAATATTTTTGTTGTAAGAGTCAAATGAGAGAGTGAATAAAAACTCTTTCAACCTTAAAGTGATAAATAAAAATGAGCTATTATGACAGTTCAATAGAGAGACAAACTGGGGCACTAGGTGATTCAGAGATTGAGAGCCAGGCCTAGAGATGAGACATCCTAGATTCAAATCTGGTCACACACTTTGTACTTGGGCGACCCTGAGCAAGCCACTTAACCCCCATTGCTTAGTCCTCACCACTCTTCTGCTTTGGAACCAATACAGATTAAAAAGTTTAAGAATAAAAAAATAAGGAGACAAACTCCTCTTGCAGCAAGGGGAGAACAAGTTATTTCCTCATTGTGTAATTATTTCTGTGTCTGAAAAAATTTTCTTTTAAATCCCAATCCTTGGTATAGTATATTCAGGCAGCCTGGAGGACCTGATGTCTACCTTGTATTCCTGGAGGAATTTATGTAACAAATTATGAGCTATGTAATGAGTATTTGTTAATTAAGTAAGCAATAAAAGATTATTGATAGTTTAGGTATAGGTGGATAGAGAACTGAATTTGAGTGAGCTGGATTTCTTTAAGTCAGAGTGGAATCTTAAAAGGATGATGGGAAGAGAACTGTCCCAAGGAGCCTTGGTAAAGACAGTTGAACCAACTCTTTGGAAGGTCATGAATAAGGAAGGTGGTCCAAGGAGAGAGTCTGAGAGTTGGAGAAGATCTGTTGATTCTCACTTGGAAAAATCCTAGTATCAAGAAGAGAAACTGGTGGTGCAGTTCCTCTGTTTCACCAGTAGGCGACAGTATAGAGTGACTGCTGTGTGAAGGTGTCATTGAAGAATTCTGATAGGGTGAGTTATATCTGAGCAGAAGAAGAAATCCAGTTTTATCTATTACTGTTTACAAAAATATATTTTAGTGCTAGGATAGAAAGATAGCTAATTGGAGAATTTAGTTAGTATAGAATAAGAAGGATTATCACTGGTAATCAAGAAGAAGTCTTTTGTGAGGCAGATTTTGGGGAAAATACAGATTATATTTTATTAGTGTTAGAGAACATTTTTACCATAATTATCTTTCTGCTTCCTTTTCCTTTCTCTTTCTTACCATTTTAAAAATTATAATAAATAGGGTTTTATATAACTGATCTGAGCAGAATTTTTCTTCAACTGCTTAGAACAACCATCTTTTCTCAACTATCAACCCAGGATCACATCAACTTAAGAGCCTATCCATATCACTAACAACTATTGGTAAATACAAATACCAATAAATAATAAGGGTCAATATAACTTATTACAGCTAGAATTGTTTATATTCATCTGGAATGTAGCAAAGATCCTAGAAATCATCTACCCTTGTACCCTGCCCCCAATTTTGCACAACAGGAAACTGAGGCCCAGAGAAGTTATAGGATTTGTTCAATGTGACACAGCAAGAAAGTGAGAGAGCCAGAATTGTAACCTAGGAATTCTACTTCCTGAGGCCAGGTGCTTCACCTCAAACTATGCTGCTTCATCTTGATCTACAGTTGTTATTGCCTGGGTATCCTGAAGTACTTAAGCCAGCTAATTTTTCTCGATTTTGGTTTTCCCATCTGTAAATTGAAGGAATTGGATTGAGTGAACTATGAGGCCCTTTACAGCTCCAAATCTCCAGGCCTATGATCCTGCAAATTGTGAACTCTTACAATGGCTGGAATGAATAATGCAAATATGATTCTTTACTTATTAACTTAATCTGTTGATTTGAGGACTGTTCTCTTGGAAATGATTCTGAAGATATGTGGCAGGACTTATTTCCTTAACAAACACGATTACCCTCCACATCCACAAACTTCTGTTTCCCAAAAGGATGATAGACAAAAGACCTTGTGCTTCAGGACTGGAGATAGAGTTGGCGGGGTTGATGGACTCCTCAGGGACTCTGTAGGAAATCTGTAGCCAGCAGTTCCTGTAACCAAACTGGGTTGTGCTCTCAAATCACATACAGTTTTTCCTAGGAGTCATAGAGGCTGTGCTATGTCTGGGGGACTATTGAAGGGATGAAGGGCAAGGAATAAAGATTATATCTCATGGATATAGACAATTCCTGGTTTCACCAATACAGGCTAGCCCCTTTTTTGCAGCTGTCACAATTTTAGAAAGTTGCCTCTGGTCCCATTTGGAAAAAAAAAAAGAGGTATGAAGTTAAGTTTTTTGTTGTTGTTGTTTTAATATATACCAGGTCTATCCTCTCTGGGTCCTCATTTTCCCTTGCCCCATCTCTAAACTTGACCAGTGAATTACCAAATCAAGCTGAAAAGTAGTGTTTTTAAACATTTACAGGGTACTCACAGAATGACAGCAACATTGCATTTTCTCTATTTAGCACAGGGGTTGGCAACTTATGGCTCTCAAGCCATATCTGGCTCTTTTGAGGGCCAGATATGGCTTTTTCTGCAGGAGTCATAAAGTCAACCAAGGCACAGTAACTAACAGTTTACGCATGACATCATGCATCACGTGATACGTCATGTGATCCTTTCAGTACAGCTGGACTATCTTCTAAGATAGAAGCTCCCTCATTGATATTGCCACGCGAGATGAATCCTAGTCTTTAGTTCGGCTTGGTAGGTGTGCTGTGTGTTCCTCCTTCTGCCCTCCTTTTTCTCTTTCCACACCTGTTACTGACATCTTGGGGTTCTGTATAGTGATTGATCACTTTTGTCTACATTCTCTACCCCTCTGCCTCTGGTTTACATGGCTTTATCTCAGTGCATTCATGGGGTCTGCACTCCTTATTTGTGGGATTGTTATTGTTTTTAACTTTTCTACCTGCTCTTAAAGGGGAACTATAGTCAGATGACATCTTTACATATGCTTCATTAGTGAGAAGCATTTCTCCCCAGTAGTTGTTTCATTTGATACAGAATGATTGCATAGGCAGCACTGATCAGCACCTATACCATGAAATGTGTCTGATGTGTCCTGGCCAGTTTTCCATGAAAAGGTACCCTCCTCCCCCACTACTTACTAACACCTGCACACAAGTCATGTTATTTTCTGTAATCTCCTGATCTCCTACTTAATTTATGTGGCCAAATGGCTTAACCACCAGGCTGGCAGCTTTTTCTTCTCCTGTTGCCTGACTTGAGAGAGGGAGAGGAAAAAGTATTCTTCCCTGAATTTTTCTCTCTTTATTTCAGCATTTTCTTAGTGTAAAGGAGTTTTATATGTATGTGTGGAGTTATATCAGTACTGTAGTGCCCCATCAAGTCTTGTTTTTTTATTAATAATCAGCAAAACCATGCAGCACCAGAAGTCACATTAATGTACTTCATCACATTAATGTATTCATCATTAGTTAGCATATAATAACGTTATTAAAAATAGTTCAGAGACTTATTGTACTTTAAAAATGTTGTTCTTACATAAAATGCACATATTTACTTGTATTCAGTGTTAAACATATTGTATGGCTCTCATGAAATTACATTTTAAAAAATGTGGCATTTATGGCTCTCACGGCCAAAAAGGTTGCAGACCCCTGATTTAGCATAACAGTGTGATATATTGCTCATTGATAATTAAACTGATCTGGTCTCATTATTGAATTTCCTTATTATTTTTTCCATTATGCCAGTGTTATTTCATCAAAATTAAAGTCAAGATCATTCTTATTGCCCAATGTGAAAATAAAAAATGAATAATGGGGCCTTTAATGCAGAAATATGCCCAAATGTAGATAGACTATTTCTCTCACCATTGCAATCTACTCTGATTATACCACACACTGAAAAATATAAGCTGCTAGGAAAAGTGGAGCAAAGATGCTCAGAATATTTCATTTTTTTCTAATGTTACCAGGGATATTTTTTCAAATTTGAGCCATTTTTCTGCATTAAAGTTTTCTTGATTTCTTTCAGATGTTTCTTCTACTTCATTATCTACTTCTTTACCTGTATTCAGCAGTGGTATAATAGTGTTCTTAGAGATTCTACTTTCTTTCTAACCTTGTAGTTTGTATATTGAGTCATATATCCTAATTCCTAAAGGAAACCACATATGAGCTATGATTTTGAGAGTCCTTCTTTTCACTGGAATGAGACTTTGAATCTCAGTTGCTTTTTTATTTCTCCTTTTTTCCATTTTTGACCCTTGCTAGGTTGCTGTACTGAGAATTGGATAGTATTTGCTGAACTGTCTTAGAATTCTAGGAAGTGGAAAGTGAAATTCAGAGAACCATGGAACACACATTTAAACATAATTTTTTTTATCCTTCCCAGAGGCAACAGATAGCCATTTTTAGCCAGTCCTAGAGCTGAAATTTACATTTACAGTTTACATCCTTAGACTGATTTTTCTTTATAGCATCTAAATCTGACAGGTAAACTTCACAAGAGTTTCCAGTATCATTAGTATATGGAATATCATATCTTTTCTACAAAACATGTGACATAAAATACCATATACCATCTGGATCTCTTGTTCCTATTTGTTTTGTTAACAAAGATATTATCATAGTCATCCATTTACTTACAGGTACATTGAGCTTCACACTGAACTGCATTGTATTCATGTATTAGGCAGGTGAGTATAAACATTTAATTTCAAAAGACCATGAAATACTTTTAATATGAATTTCAAAAGACCATGAAATACTTTTAATATGAATTAAAAGTATTTCATGGTCTTTTGAAATTAAATACATGGCTTTACAATAGAAGTAAAATACATATCTATAAAAATTTCTACATTGATTTGATTCATTTTTAAGAGGAAAAAAGTTTTTGCTCTCCTTCAACACTTTTAGTTGCTACCATCAGTGTTGCAGGAACTGGAGTGGACATGTTGGGGAAGGAGGGAATTTGAGCAAATAGATCCCTATCACCATCAGCAGAGTTGAAGAAATAGTTGTCAATATGGTGGAAATAGTATTTAGGTGACAGTAATAAGAGCTTGATAAATAACAGGAGTGAAATGGGAAATATGGAAGCATCTATGACTGATTCTAGCACAAAATATCAGGGTGTTTGTATGGGAAAGGACCTTAGAAATCAACTAGTTCTTCTCTCTCCTTTTATAGAGGAGAAAAATCAAGTTGAAAGGGTTTAAATAACCAGTTCAAGGTAATGCTGCTCATTTAGTGGCATACCTTCAACTAAAATCTAGGTTTTAGGAGTCAGTTATATGACTGAGTTCTAGAGTCTTAACTTTTTTCATTAAACCTTTCCCGCTCTACAAAATTAATATAAAGTTCCAGAAAAAGAGACAAAGACATTATTTTAAGCAATGTTAATTAGTGGCAATCATTTTGTTTAATTTAAATGACCCCAGGTTTGACAGAACACACCCTAAGTGGTGACCATTTAGAAAAGATTTCTGAAGGAAGGACAGAATTTGAACTACTTTTCTTTTAGTTTTCAGTGAAACTAAAGAATTGATCTTTGAAACATGATCTGATAGCTATGAGGTTGTTTGAAAAACATTTCTCTCTGTGCCTTCCGTTTCAGCATGTGATTTTTCCCCCTATTGGCATAAGTAGTGAAGAATTTACACTGATCATAGAAAGACCTATTAGGCAGTCAAAAATGGCCTCCAAAATGTTGATTATGGGGTTGTTAAACCTTTGACTACAGACATTATAAGCATTTCTAAATCATGCCATTTATGGTTATAACACTTTCAATAGACTGTGAAATAATTCACAGTGTTTTAAGTGAACTAGCTCATCAGTAATGTTAGAATACCAATATTAACCATCTGCCAGACAATCAGTGCATATCTAGGGCCAATAGTGGTCTTAAGTGCCAGCTCTAAAAGAGAGGATTGGGACAGAGACCAGTGGACCCCAGTGGAAAATGGAAAAATAAAATCTATGACAGCACTTTACAATTATGCTTTTTTTTTTTTTTGCAACCTAAACTTGGTCTGATATCATTCTATTTTGGAGCTTTTGAAAAACAATAATGCCAAAGATCTATTCTTTGGTATTCAAACTCTACTGTAGAAGAAATTTAGGGACATATATACTGATAAATTTTAAAAATTACAGGGAAGAAAGATTATTTAAGTTTTCATTATGGAAATTAGAATAAAACTATAGAGCAAAATCAAATCTGACAGACCTTTCTCCAGAAAGAGTCTTATCCATATGTTAAAATCAACAACTACAGGGATAACTGTGCCATGACCTGTTTATTATCAAGCAAGACATAAAACAAATAAGTCTTAAGTAGGCCGATTAATTTTTCTACTGCTCAGTGGTGTAGGATTTAAATTAATATGCAATACTTCAAGTATTATTTTTATAAAGTTTATTATCTGACAAAACAGAACCATATGACTAAGTTTTTCTACCTGCTCAAAAATCCTCGCTGCACCAAAGCCACGACAGGAAGGAAAGAGAGAGAGAGAAAGAACTAACCCAATTTATATACTGTCTATGTTAGCATGTAATGATAGGAAGTGAGTACGGTGCTAGGAATTGTAGTTTTGCTGGGGATCATAGTTTTTAGGGTAACAGATTCTAATTTCACAGTGGTCAACAAAGGACATAAGGTATATCAGTAAGTAAATTTAAAATGATATGTCAGTCACATAATAAGATTAGTGGATAACCCAGAATGCTCCCAGGAAATGTTAAAAAAGACCTTGAAAAAGTCTTTTTTTACATTGGGCAGATTATCTATAGAGGAACATGGGAGAGCATGAACAAGAATCACAAAGAATGAGAAGGCATAGATGGGTTGTAGTACATCCAATGGAGGCCTTATCTACATTGGTTAAATTATCAGCCTGTTGACATGCTGAAGTATAAAGGAAAGAAACACTCAAGATGTTTTTAGATCTACAAGGAATCTGTGCACCACCTCCCTACACTTCTAACAAGGATGGATTTTTGAGAATGACTTACTAATAGTACATTAGGAAAAGAATAAGCACTAGTTTAAAGATGAACAAAAAAGGATAGAAATAATAAGACAGGAAGACTCCATTATGGGGCTTTTAAAATAGTCTAGATCAGATGTCAAACTCACCAGCCAACAGAACTTCTGAGGCCCAAACCAGATTGAAACATTATTAGGAAATGTTTAATAAGATAAATAATAATATAGCACAACATAGATAATATTAATTTATGTTTTTCTGAGTCAATATGCAGTCCTCCAGGAACTGTTTCCTTTTGACTCCACCGATCTAGGTGAAAAAATAATAGTCAACTATGGGGTTGCAGTAAAAATAGAGGCAAGGGCCTGGATATGAAAGAGTATCAGTAAAAAAAAAAATGATGGTGTTTGACAACTGATTAGATGTGTGGGATGAGGAGTCCAAAATTACTCTGAAGTTATAAACCTAGAGGATTAGAAGGATAGTGGTGCCATCTCCAAGAGAAAGTGGAAGAGCTGTTCCTCTGCAGAAAATGAAACTTTTGTCTCCTTTTCTGTTGGCCTAATGCAGTAGCAGGGCTGGTGTTAAAAGTGGAAAATGAAGAGGATAGGCATTTCAAGACAGTAAGGAACCCTGGCCTCCTGTCAGGGTTCAGAATGCAAGTGCCTTTGGCAATGGAGCAGCTCTTCTGTGCAAAGATAATGGCTACCTCCATCATCTCTGATTATGAAGAGTGCTTTTCTGACCACAGTACTCATGGCTCTTCCTTGGCAGATACAATCCCTCTATGGGTCTATTTGAATGAAGCTTGATTTGTAGTTTGCTATTAGGTCTCTTTAGTGTTTTATTGAACACTTTATTTTTTAGCCCTTTCCTTCTCTTTTAGACTTGATACTAAATATCATTTCCATGGCAGAAGAGTGGTAAGGGCTAGGCAATGGGAGTCAAGTGACTTGCCAGGGTCACAGAGCTAGGAAGTATCTGAGGTCAGATTTGAACCTAGGACTTCCTATTTCCAGGCTTAGATTTCTATCCACTGTGCCTCCTAGCTGCTCCACATTGAACACTTCTTAGTAACAGAAATGTCAAACTATGCAAAACCCAACATTCCATGGCAATCTATTATCTACAAGCTAAGAGTAGAAAATAAGTATAAGACTTGGCAGATTTTATAGGAGTAATTCTACTAACCCTATAGATCATTGATTAGCTGACTTGTCCATTTTAATTCATTAGCAAAAGGGTCTACTTCTCCAAGGATAATACCAAATCATAGGATTATATGTCTGTTTTAAGAAGTAAATTAATCCCTGAGCTATATAAGGAGAGCAGGCAAAGAATAGAGTACCCAGCTTTCAAAGTATAATAAGGCTCTACCATTGGACAAGTAGCTCATGTATTCCCATGACTCTATTCAATAAATAATAAATCAATTATTGAGATTCACTTTCTATTTACTTCTGCCAGAGGCTTCTCCTCCTCCTCCTTCTTCATCTTCTTTGTCTTTGTCTTAGTCTTCATCTTCTTCCCCATAACTTCTGTCTAACATCAATTCTAAGACAGAAGAGTGGCAAAGGTTAGGTGATCACGGTTAAGTGATTTGCCCAGAGTCACACAGCTAGGAACAATCTGTGGCCAGACTTGAATTCATGTTCTCCCCACTCCAAATCTGGCTTTCTATTCATTGTGCTTCATAGCTCGCCCTACCATAGACTTCTTGGAGATTCAACAGTATAAAAAATGTCCCTGGCATCAAAGAGCTTATAGTCTAATGGGAAATTGTAAGCTAACACAAATGAATTAATGAAATAACATTATTATTCATAGATATATAATTAGTGTTCAATTGTGTGCAATTGATTGTAAGAGCTTTAGGAATTGAGAAAAGTTTAATGTCTTGGAAAGCTAGAGTAATTAGGAAAGGCTTTCCATCATTGAAGAGAATGGAACTTGAGCTGCCTTTTCTTTTAACCCTCTTTCCCTGCCTAACCTTTTGTCAAGTGCCAGGGAGTTGAATTGGTGTCTTAGAGGTGACCTAAAGTGTTGACCCTAATCCCAGTCACTTTGGTTCTGGAAGATTAAGGAGATTTTCAGAAAAGGGGTTATTTCCTGTGGTTCAGACTCTGACTGAAGTTGAGGTAATAATATTATGGTTACCTGTATACACTGTTATCAAAAAGCATTTTTCAAAATGGGATTATATTGCATAGAATTCTGGAACAATTGCTTTGTTTCACAAAAGTATTATTTTTCAGATGTTGAGACTTTATTCTCTACAGTCAATGAGGACAGCAGGTTTTGCAATTTCTGGTTACAAGTTAGCATGATACTACTTGTTGAAATGTACCAGGCTTAGACATTCATCTCCTCAGCTGTAGCATACATGTACAAACTGGTGTAATTGGAAAAATGATTTTTTGTTATAATCCTAAGTAAGAATTTCTTTCTACACAGCTGCATTCAAGCTTATCACTGCACACAGAGCTGCAGATGCCTGGCATTCAGCTCCCATCTGTGGCCACTGGTTACTTAACTGAACCAGAGTCTTTTTTTCTAGTTTTATTGCATGGTGCCCACAGGTGCATGAAATGGAATTGTTTGTGAAAAGTCTTAAGCCTCTTGCTAGAAGGCAAATAACCAAGATATTTTCCTTTAGAAGGAAAAAAACCTTTTTTCTTACATGGATTTAGTCACATGTCATATATGATGAACCTTAGCAGTTTTATAGATGCTACCTATATAAAAAATCTAGTTTTTCTCCAAGAATTCAGAAATATTATATTTTGTCTTTGTGGGAGAGTTCCATTTAGTTAGCTAGGTTTTTCCTCAAGTAAAAACAACATCTAACTTTGTGTTTGACGGTATGCGAAAGTGTAAAATTTGCCAAATTGTTCTGCCTTTCTTGTAGTTAGGCCCATTCTGGAGATTTGTGATCAGTTCTGAGTGTTACATTTTAGGAACATATATTTATATACTAGAGAGCCTCCAGAAAGGGACAACGAGGATGATTATGGGTTTTAGGATTATTATGTATGAACTTAACAGAAGCTAGGTTTTCCTTGGAACAGAGACCTTAGGGAATCCTAACAGCTATCATTAAATATTCTGAAGTGTTTCAGATGGAAGAGGGGTTCGATTCTGCTTTGCCTCCATGAGTATAATCAGCTACAGTAAATGGAAGTTACAGAGAGGCAGATTTGTGCTATAAGAACTTCTTAGCAAAGATGTTAAAAAATGGAATGGGCTCCCTTAGGAGATAATGAATTCCTTTTCTCTGGAGATCTCAAGAAAAAGGCTAGATGACAAATTTTTAGACATGTTATAGAAGGGGTTTTTGCTCAGATACATGTTGAACTAAGATTCTTTGAGATTATTTCAAACTCAAGATTTTGTAATACACCCACTTCCTTAACCTTCATCAAGAACCTTCTCCATCATTATGGCATTTTCCTTCTACCCATACCACAAATCATAACATTTCAGGTCTTCATCATTTTCCTAGGTCCTGTACTGTCAGGCTGCCATCTCTCTTTTGAGGATGTGTCATACTCCTGCCCTTCCATGCTTCCATCCCACTTTGTTTCTCTTCCTTTATTTATTTTCCATCTTTTTTGTAGGAACTTTGCCTTGAGTGCAACAACTGAACAGATCATTTTTACTTTTGGTCTCTATCTTAACTATGCTGCTGCACATTTTGTCTAGTTTGTACTGAAGGATATTGATAAAAGGGAGTCATAAGAAAAAGTAAACCGAGTTTTATTAGGCACCTTTTACATGCCCCCAAATTATGTCAGACTTTCAAAGGATGATCTACTTAGGAGTCCCAATGGAGTAAAAGGTTTGTTTCTTTTCCCCTCCTCTAGTCACTCTTTCCTCAGCGAAATACAGACCTATACTAGTCTTCTATTCTTTTGAAGAATGATAGCATTGAGGAGGCAAAGAAAAAACAAGCCTCATCCTTAATGGCTCTCCAAATGCATTAGCATGAATCCTCAATTATAAGCAGAATACAAGAATCAGTGGAATTTGGCATAGAAAAGTAATGAAAAAGGAGCCAAGTCCAGGGAGGGCTCAACAGACTAATATTATTGAATTCTTTTGTTCTCTCCTTCCATGTAGCTGGCACTAATTGATCTCTAGATTTTATAAGCATAGATGTCAGAAAACTCATGATAGGCTGGGCAAGTGTTTTCACCTGATCCTGGGAGTAGGCAACAAAAACTACTACAACAATTGAGGCAGAGTTGCCCTTCTTGCTAACAGCAGTCTCACTATTTGTATCCTTAAAGCATTTCTCTCTCCTTCAAAAACTTGTCTACAATAATTCCCTTTCTTTCGCAAAATCTACTGATCCTTTCTCTACTGACTATAAACATGTCCAGTTCTCCCTATTTTTACAAAAACTTCACTTTATCCTTCATTTCCTTTGAACTATTTTCTTACATCTCTTCTCCATGTGACAGTCAACTCCTAAAAAGAAGGTATTCTAAAAAGTACTATGAAGAGATCATGCATTCCAGAAAAGAGGAAGAGTCTCTGCAAACAAACAGAAAAAAAGAGATGGTGTGTTGTTTGGTTAAATAGCTAGTTGTCCAATTTTTCTGCAATATGGAGTACATAAAGTGGAATAATGTGAAATGTCTCAGAGTTTAGGAAGTAGTAAGATTGTGGAGGACTTTTTAAAAAAATATTTTGTTTTTCCCCATTACATGTATAAACAATTTTAACATTCACTTTTTAAAAATTTGAGCTCCAAGTTCTTTTTCTCCCCCCTCATTGAAAATACAGTTTGATATAGATTATACATGTTCAGTCATGCAAAACATTTTCCTATTAGTCATGTCATGAAAGTTATCTCAAACCAAAAAACAAAACAAAACAAAAAACCGTGAAAAAAGTAAAGTAAAAAAATTGGTATACTTCAATCTGCATTTAGACTTCATCAGTTATTTCTCTGAAAGTGGCTAGCATTTTTCATTGGAATTGTCTTGCATATTTGTATTGCTGAGAATAGCTAAATCATTCACAGTTGACTTGGTATAATAAATTGCTGTTGCAGTGTACAGTGTTCTCCTGGTTCTGCTCACTTCACTTTGCATCATTTCATGTAAATCTTTCCAGATGGTTTTGAAAGCATTTTATTTGTCATTTCTTATAGCACAATAAATAGTATTCTGTCACAATCAGACCTACAACTTACTCAACCATTCACCAAATGACAGGCATTCCTGTAAGGGACTTTAAGTACCAGCTTGAGGAGTTCTGTTGAGGAGTAGTAATCCAGAGACACTCGAGTAAAGAATTGATATAGTTTACATGAATTTATAATATTTCCCCACTTTCTTCTCACTTTTACTCCCTTTGCAGCTTTACTTCTTAGAATACCAGTTGACTGAAACTACTCTCTTCAAGATTACCCGTGAAATTTAAACTGTAAATCTAGTGTCCTTTTTGCAGTGCCCGTCTTTCTTAAAATCTTGTTACTTTGAATATTCTTCCAACCCTTCCTTCTAGATTCTCCCCTTCCTTGACTTCCCTAATATTTCTCCCTTTTTGTTCTTCTACATGTCTGGTCACATAGGTGTCATTTCAAGTCTCTGTTGTGGTCCCTCTTTCTAAATCCTTCCTCATTTTAGTATTCCTATTAGCTCCCATGTGTTTGAATATTAACTCTATTCAGATGACTCCCAAATCTAAGTATGCATCTTTAATCTTTCATGAATATAGTTTATAGTTCTGCATTATCATCTCCCTGCCTGACTTCTTCACATGGGTATCTCATTAGCAACTCACTCAATATGCTCCAAAAAATAACTTTTTATCTTTTCCCCTCATCATATCCTGTTTCTAACTTACCTATTTCTGTTTAAGGAACCACTATCCTTTCAATCATCCAGATTCATAATCTCAGACTTTCTCTTCCTTTTCCATCCTTACCCCTACTCCTGCCAATAGCCAAATCTATGTCTACACTATTTCACATCCATCCTGCTTTTCTCTGCTCACAAAACAATACCCAAGTTTAAGACCTCATTCCTTTGTGCCTGGGTGGCTACATACAGTAGCCTTTTAATTAATCTTCCTGCTTCCTTTTTCTTCTTTCTATCCATCCTCCACATAGCCATTTTCCCAAGGTACAATTCTGAATATGTCATTTCCCTGCTCAGGAATTTTCAGTGTCTTCCTGATGCCTACAACATAGAATGTGAACTCCTCAATCTGACATTTAAAGACCTCTATCATATGGCTCCCATATTCCTTTTCAGATTTCTTTCTTATGACTCCCCATCATGTACTTTACATTCTAGTCATTCTAGACTGCTTAACTGTTCTACAAACTAGACATTCCATTTTCTGCCTTTGTGTCCTTGCATAGGCAGCCCCTCTCACTTACTCCCAGCCTTGTTGGAATAAATGATGATGAAATGGGAATTCTGAAGGAGTGTAAGAAAGATGTGACCATTACTCACCTTGCTCCATTTTGGACTGAATTCTTCCCTATAATACTTTACCCCTAGTACATCCTTTGACCTTCTCTCATTCACTATCACCTAAGACAGATTTTAAAGAGAATGACCTATAAAATGGAGATTAAAAAAAAAAAAAAGAAAAGAACCTTTTTGCTCCCAAATCCCTCAGCAAGCCAGCTGGCCCAGATGTGAGTATTAAAGTTGCAAATGTCAACATTTAGAACTCATTCTCCTTCCCCCCCCCCCCATTAAGAAACATAATTTTCTTCACTCTCATCTTGATTTTTATTATTTCTGTGAAGTTATTGGGTGAACATATTTTACTTAGCTCTGCTATAACCACCATACCATAAGCTTGTAAAAGTGACAGTAATGTTTATGGAACCAGTAAGATGGTCCATAGTGACTGACTAGTCATAGAACTGTGAGATCTCCTTGGAGAGTTTTTAAATTGAAAATAAAAGACAGTTCTTCCTCAGTTTTCTCAATTAGCAATTACATATTGTTCTCTCAAAAAACAATTACTTAAGATATTGGTATTCTGAATCTAGGCATTCAGTTTGTAATAAAAAAAGAAATTCACATGTTTGCATAGTTCTATAACCTTGATGGCAAGCTTTTTATAACCTTTTAGGGACCCCATGCCATGCCCTGCCCCCCCAAACTGTGTGCCTGTGTCCTGCTCCCCTCACTCCCCTTATCCCCCCCCCCCCCCCCCCGCCACATTGTAGGGGGTAGGGGCTGGGCTCCCAGCTGGCTCAAGAAGCCGCCTTTTACAGCCATAAGACCTGACCCTGCATCCAGCCCCACCTGCCTTTTGGGCAGCAACCCAGATAGGAGTGGGAGGGCAGTTAGCCTTTAGGGGAGTCGGGTCACACCCCTGATTGGTGGCAGGCAGGGAAGGAAGGAAGTGAAGTTTTTTAAGGAGTGGAACCATCCCCAGCGTTAGGAGAAGAAACCTCTCCCCCCCCCCCACCCCTGCAGCCCTTAGTTTCAGTGGGGGGATGGGAGAAAAGGAGGGGCAGGACCTGAGCCCTCTCCTCAGGGGAGGGAGTAAGCACAGAGGGGCAGAGAAGCACAGTGGAGAGGGGTGAAATATGTAACTGTCTAACTGGGGTACTAAAGAGGTGACACACACAACCAGGACACACCCACACACCCCACGTGACAGGATTTCACAGGATAACAGGGGACCTCTCTCAAGGGAAAAGAGGGTGTTAAGTTTCACTACTCTAGTTGGCACGATGACAGTTGACACTTAACTGGTTATCAACCAGCTGAGGGAAAACATAAGGATTGGATGCTATCTCCCTATGGATCCTTATTGGGGTTTGAGGAAGACAGTAGGATGTAAAATAAAACAGTTTATTAAGAGGTTTAGGGTTGGAGAAATGAGGAAAAGGTCACACTACACTAGATAACTATAGACAGACTTCAGAGACTGGAAATGGGTCAAATCTACACTGAGCTAACAAAGACTATCAGGTCCAGCTTTTGGAGGTTAGAAGGGGATGTGATGGTCTCACAACTGGGGTCCACTTCAGCTCCAGCAATGTTCACAGCTTTCCAGGATCCTCAGCAATTAATCCACAAAAGGTAAAGACAAGGAGCTGAACCAGTCTGGTATGTCCACCACCCAAGTCTGGTCTTGTTGCTCAATCTGAATTTCCATGGGTAGATGTTTTTTTCTGGGAGACAAATCCACTTTTCCATGGGCTCTTCACTGGGACAGATAAAACAGCCTCTAATTGTCTCAGCCACAACAGAGTCACTCTAGGAAAAAACTCCCTCCAGTCTTGCCTGATTAAGCCTGGCTGTTATCTTACCCTAAATATCTAAATCTTAATTTATAAATTTGCCTTTTACAGGGGGGAAGGGAGCGGCTCTGCAGGGGGTGATCGCACATGCCCAGAGAGAGGTCTCTTTGTGCCATATTTGGCACACATGCTATAGGTTCGCCATCATAGTTCTCTAACATATTGTGTCTCATTATCCAAGTCCCTGTTGTTTAGCATTGAATTTAGGATAGCTACATCCACACCTGGTATGCAGTTTGAAATCTAAAAGTAAAGGTAAAGTTTAAAGCCTTAAGGAGCAAAATATGTTACCTTTTTTTTTTTTAGGTGAAGTACAATAGGTAAAAACCATGTAGAAGAAATACCTCTGAGTATAGTGGCAAAAACTGGAGGTCCTAGGTCTCTGTTCATTGTCCTTTTAAATTTTTTTAATTAAATTAAAAATTTTTTAATTATCTAATTTTTCATCCCTCTAATTTCCCCTGCTCCAAAGTAGGGGGGGAAAACCCTTGAAACAAATATGCATAGTCAGACAAAATAGATTCCCATATTGCCAGTATCCAAAATTGTGTCTCCATCTGCATGTTTCATTCATTACCTTTCTGTCAAGGAGGCTGGTCTCATTCTTCATCTGTTGTCTGGAATCATGGTTTATCATTGCGTTTATCAGATTTCTTGAGACTTTAAAATTATTTATTTTTACATTGTTATTATTGCTTAAGTTGTTCTTCTGGGTCGGTTTACTTCACTCTTCATCAAGTCCTACAAATCTTCCCTGGTTTCTCTGAAACCATCTTTAATAATTTTTTATAGTGCAGCATTATTCCATTACATACATATGCCTTAATTTGTTCAGCCATTACCCAATTGATGAGCATCCTATTTGTTTCCAGTTCGTTGCCATTACAAAAACTGCTGCTTTAAATATTTTCATGCATTGAGGACTTATACCTTTTTCTTTAATCTCCTTGGGGCCAAGTGGTGGTAATGCTGGGTTACTTTTTTTTTTTTAAATAGCTACCAAAATGGTAGTGCTTTAGTAACATCTTGAGCATAGTTCCAAATTGCTTTCCAGAATAATTGTACCAGTTCATAGCTCCAACAATGTCCATCAGTATATCTTTCTGCAGACCCTGCAACATTTGCCATTCTCTTTTTGGGGGAAGTTTTGCCATTCAGATGTATCTCTAATGCTAGCCTTGCAATTAGGCCTTTTATAATGTTGCAGTACTTGGTTGTTGAGATATTATACTTATGGATTGATTTTACTTCTCTTCCTCTATGCATTGCTTTTAAGTTTTTAGATTCACAACTACTCAAATATAACATATTTGGTAACTAATGAGACAACAAGTACTAAATAGTTATTTTAAACCTCTGCATACAAACATTAGTCTGAGAAATTGCCTTTTTGTAAAATAGGAATGCAATAAGGAAGGGCATTGCCTGGAATGCCCTAGAAAACTTCAGTTTCAATATCAAAAGGGAAGGGGAAAACCCTTTGCCTTCCTTATATGAATTTATAATACAACCTTATTCATAACATTCAATAGTCTTAAAAATAGCTATTCTTAATTTGACTATCTTTATCCTCTTTTAAGCTCAAAATAAAATTAACCTTTCTGGGGAAAAATTCCATTAAAATAGGCCCGACTGCTCTTTTTAAAAATGAGCCCTAACTCGCTGTGCTCCCTATTAATAGTTTAAAGTGTAATTGACAATAGTATTATGATAGGAAAGCAGCAGCCGAAAGACAGAGAAGACACAAGCTGTTAGATCTCATTAAGTGGCTACCCGAGCTGTTTGGCACTTTCCACAAGCTAGGCTTTCATCCAGTTCCCTTGCTTCAAATGCTGTTTTTTTGATTGGGGACTCTAGGAGCCAAACCAGAAAATTCACAAATAAGTAATGCTGATTTAGAAAACTCTGGTATTTGTATAGCTAAGTGTTATCCTTAAACAGATGACTGCTTTCATCCCAGGCACTATCAATGGTGTTCAGTAACCATTGATGATAAACACAGTCCATGAAGAACATTGCCCTTGTGGTCACTGAATAGTTTGGGAGCCTTTGATAACCTATTAGAAAAGAATTTTGAAACAGACTTTTGTTCTATTCCAGCTAGCAAATATAACATATTAAAAAGAATCACTTCTATTTGCATTTCTTGGACACTTTTCTGTAGTGTCTTTTAATTTTATTAAAGATGATATCCTTTTTTTTAAATTTTAAACATTTATTAATATTCATTTTTAACATGGTTACATGATTCATGCTCCTACTTCCCCCTTCACCCCCCACATTCCCCCCACCCATGGTCGACACACATTTCCACTGGTTTTATCATGTGTCATTGATCAAGACCTATTTCCAAATTGTTGGTAGTTGCATTGGTGTGGTAGTTTCGAGTCCACATCCCCAATCATGTCCACCCCAACCCTTGTGTTGAAGCAGCTGTTTTTCTTATATGTTTCCTCTCCTGCAGTCCTTCCTCTGGATGTGGGTAGCATCTTTACCATAAATCCCTCAGAATTGTCCTGGGTTTTTGTATTGCTGCTGGTACAGAGGTCCATTACATTCAATTTTACCACAGTATATCAGTCTCTGTGTACAATGTTCTTCTGGCTCTACTCCTTTCACTCTGCATCAGTTCCTGGAGGTCTTTCCAGTTCACCTGGAACTTCTCCAGTTTGTTATTCCTTTTAACACAATAGTATTCCATCACCAGCATATACCACAATTTGTTCAGCCATTCCCCAATTGAAGGACATACCCTCATTTTCCAGTTTTTTGCCACCACAAATAGCGTGGCTATAAATATTTTCATACAAGTCTGTTTATCTATGATCTCTTTGGGGTACAGACCCAACAATGGTATAGCTGGATCAAAGGGCAGGCAGTCTTTTATAGCCCTTTGAGCATGGTTCCAAATTGCCAGCTAGAATGGTTAGATCAGTCACAACTCCACCAGCAATGCATTAATGTCCCAATTTTGCCACATCCCCTCCAACATTCATTACTCTCCCCTTCTTTCATTTTAGCCAATCTGCCAGGTATGAGGCGATACCTCAGAGTTGCTTTAATTTGCATTTCTCTAATTATTAGAGATTTAGAGCACTTTCTCATGTGCTTATTGATACTCTTGATTTCTTTACCTGAAAATTGCCTATTCATGTCTCTTGCCCATTTATCAATTGGGGAATGGCTTAATTTTTTATACAATTGATTTAACTCCTTGTATATTTCAGTAATTAGACCCCTGTCAGAGTTTTTTGGTATAAAGATTTTTTCCCAATTTGTTGTTTCCCTTCTGATTTTGACTACATTGTTTTTGTTTGTACAAAAGCTTTTTAGCTTAATAATATAATCAAAACAATTTAATTTACATTTTGTAATTTTCTCTAACTCTTGCTTGGTTTTAAATTTTTTCCTTCCCAAAGATCTGACAAGTATACTATTCTGTGTTCACTTAATTTATTTATAGTTTCCCTCTTTATATTCAAGTCATTCACCCATTCTGAATTTATCTTGGTGTAGGGTGTGAGATGTTGATCTAGACCTAATCTCTCCTATATTGTTTTCCAAATTTCCCAGCAGTTTTTGTCAAATAGTGGATTCATGTCCCAAAAGTTGGGCTCTTTGGGTTTATCATACACTGTCTTGCTGATGTCACTTACCCCAAGTCTTTTCCACTGATCCTCCCTCCTGTCTCTTAGCCAGTACCATATTGTTTTGATGACTGCTGCTTTATAGTATAATTTAATATCTGGTACTTCTAGGCCACCTTCCTTCACAATTTTTTTTCATTATTTCCCTAGATATTCTTGATCTTTTGTTATTCCAAATGAAATTTGTTATAGTTTTTTCTAATTCAGTAAAGAAGTTTTTTGGTAGTTTGATAGGTATGGCGCTAAATAGGTAAATTAATTTGGGTAGAATGGTCATTTTTATTATGTTAGCTCGTCCTACCCATGAGCAACCAATGGCTTTCCAGTTGTTTAGATCCAGTTTTATTTGTTTGGAAAGTGTTTTGTAGTTGTTTTCGTATAATTGCTGTGTTTGTTTTGGTAGATAGATTCCCAAGTATTTATATTGTCTAGGCTGATTTTAAATGGTGTTTCTTTTTCTACCTCTTGCTGCTCTAATGTGTTGGAAATGTATAGAAATGCTGATGATTTATGTGCATTTATTTTGTATCCTGCAACTTTCCTAAAGTTGTTGATTATTTCTGCAAGCTTCTTAGTTGATTCTCTAGGATTTTTTACGTATACCATCATATCGTCTGCAAAGAGTGATAGCTTAGTCTCCTCCTTGCCTATTTTGATACCTTCAATTTCTTTTTCTTCTCTAATTGCTACTGCTAGTGTTTCTAGTACTATGTTGAATAATAGAGGTGATAATGGGCATCCTTGTTTTACTCCTGATCTTATTGGGAAGGCTTCTAATTTATCCCCATTGCATATGATGCTTGTTGATGGTTTTAGGTATATACTGTTTATTATTTTTAGGAAAGGTCCTTCTATTCCTATACTTTTCAGTATTTTCAATAGGAATGGATGCTGTATTTTGTCAAAGGCTTTTTCAGCATCTATTGAGATAATCATGTGATTTTTGTTTGATAGACTATTGATATGGTAAATTATGTGGATGGTTTTCCTAATGTTGAACCATACTTGCATTCCTGGTATAAATCCCACCTGATCATGGTGGATGATCTTCTTAATTACATGCTGGAGTCTCTTTGCTAATATTCTATTTAAGATTTTTGCATCTATATTCATTAGGGAGATTGGTCTGTAGTTTTCTTTCTCTATTTTTGATCTCCCTGGCTTTGGAATCAGTACCATATTTGTGTCATAAAAGGAATTTGGTAGGACTCCTTCTTTGCTTATCATATCAAATAATTTGTATAGTATTGGGATTAGTTGCTCTTTGAATGTTTGATAGAATTCACTTGTGAATCCATCAGGCCCTGGCAATTTTTTCTTGGGGAGTTCTTTGATGGCTTGTTCAATTTCTTTTTCTGATATAGGATTATTTAGGTATTCTGTTTCTTTTGCTGTTAGTCTAGGCAGTTTATATTTTTGTAAATATTCGTCCATATCTCCTAAATTGTTATATTTATTGCCATATAGTTGGGCAAAATAGTTTTTAATGATTGCCTTAATTTCCCCTTCATTAGAGGTGAGGTCTCCCTTTTCATCTTTGATGCTGTCAATTTGGTTTTCTTCTTTCCTTTTTTTTATTAGATTGACCAGTACTTTGTCTATTTTATCTGTTTTTTCAAAGTACCAGCTTCTAGTCTTATTTATTAATTCAATAGTTCTTTTACTTTTGATTTTATTGATTTCTCCCTTGATTTCTAGTATTTCTAATTTAATATTCATCTGGGGATTTTTAATTTGCTCGCTTTCTAATTTTTTGAGTTGCATGCCAAATTCATTAATCTCTGCCCTTCTTAATTTGTTAATATATGCACTCAAGGATATAAATTTTCCCCTGAGTACTGCCTTGGCTGCATCCCACAGAGTTTGGTAGGATGTCTCATCATTGTCATTTTCTTCAATGAAATTGTTGATTGCTTCTATGATTTCTTCTTTGACAATTGCTTTTGGAGAATCATATTATTTAATTTCCAATTAGTTTTTGATTTGCCTGTCCAGGTGCCCTTACTAATTATTATTTTTATTGCATTATGATCTGAGAAGGTTACATTTATTATTTCTGCTCTTTTGCATTTGTTTGCAATGATTCTATGCCCTATTACATGGTCAATCTTTGTGAATGTACCATGTGCAGCTGAAAAGAAGGTGTATTCCTTTTTTGTCCCTATTTATTTTTCTCCAGATGTCAATTAAATCTAATTTTTCCAGGACTTCATTCACCTCTCTTACCTCTTTCTTATTTATTTTTTGGTTTGATTTATCTAGATCTGAAAGAGGAATATTTAGATCTCCCACTAGTATGGTTTTACTATCTGTTTCCTTCTTGAGCTCTGCCAGTTTCTCCTTTATGAATTTGGATGCTATGCCACTTGGTGCATACATATTTAGCAGTATTATTTCCTCATTGTTTATACTGCTTTTAATCAGGATGTAATGACCTTCCCTGTCTTTTTTAATCATATCTATTTTTACTTTGGCTTTGTACGAAATCACAATAGCCACTCCTGCCTTCTTTTTCTCATTTGACACCCAAAAGATTTTGTTCAAGCCCTGAACCTTAAACTTGTGTATGTCTACCCGCCTCATATGTGTTTCTTGTAGACAACATATGGTGGGATTTTGGTTTCTAATCCACTCTGCTATTTGCTTCTGTTTTATGTGTGAGTTCATCCCATTCACATTCAGAGTTATAATTATCAGCTGTGCATTCGCTGACATTTTTGTATCCTCCCCTATTCCTACTCCTTCTTCTTAACCTATTTCCTTTTAAACCAGTGGTTTGCTATTAAGCCAGTATCCCTTATCCCTTCCCTTGATTGACTTCCCTTTCTACCACCTCCCTTGTTATTCCCCTCTTTTTGTTTTGAAGGCCTAATAAATTCCCTCCCCCTTCTTCTCCCCTCCCTTTTTTGACCTCCCCTCTCCTCTGCTCCCCTTGGTTTATCCCTTCTGACTTTCTCAGTAGGGTTAGATAGAGTTTTATATCCCAATGGCTATCCATAGCTACTCTTCCCTCTCCAAGTTGATTACGCGGAGAGTAAGGTTTAAAAATTACCTCTTGATGCTCTCTTCCTCTCCTTCTTATGATAGTATTTGTCCCCTCCCCATCCCATGCCCTCTTTTTGTGTAATAGATTATCCTATTTTTCTTATTCTCTCAAGTTTCTCCTGGTGTCCCCCTCCATTCACCCTCCTCTTTCCCACCCCCCATATCATCATAGGCCATTCAGCACTCCACCCTCTCCCCATAAATCATTCTTCGGACCACTATAATAGTGAATACTCACTAGTGAATGGAGTTCACTATAGAGAATTATACATAGCATTTCTCCACATAGGAATACAGATAATTAGATCTTACTGAGGCCCTTAAAAAGGCAAATTTAAAAAATTATGAGTTTTCTTTCTTTCCCCTCTGTTTCTTATTTACCTTTTCATGTTTCTCTCGATTTTTGTGGTTCGATATCAAACTTTCCAGTTAGCCCTGGTCTTTTCTGTGCAAATACTTGGAAATCTTCAATTTTGTTGAATGCACATACTTTCCCCTCGAAGTATATAGTCAATTTTGATGTGTAGTTGATCCGTGGTTGCAGGCCCAGCTCTCTTGCCTTTCTGAATATCATATTCCAAGCTTTGCGGTCTTTTAGCGTGGAGGCTGCCAGATCCTGTGTGATCCTGATTGGTGCTCCTTGATATTTGAATTGTCTGTCTTTCTGGCTTCTTGTAAGATTTTTTTCTTTTACTTGGAAGCTCTTGAATTTGGCAATTATATTCCTGGGCATTTTCTTATCTGGATCGAATGTCTTGGGTGATCTATGGATCCTTTCAATGTCTATATTGCCCTCTTGTAGAACTTCAGGGCAATTTTGCTGAATAATTTCTTTTAGTATGGAGTCCAAATTTCTATTAATTTCTCCCTTTTCAGGGAGACCAATGATTCTCAAATTGTCTCTTCTAGACCGGTTTTCTTGGTCTGTCACTTTCTCATTGAGATATTTCATGTTTCCTTCTATTTTTTCAATCTTTTGGCTTTGTTTTATTTGTTCTTGTTGTCTTGAGAGATCATTGGCTTCTAATTGTTCAATTCTAGCCTTTAAGGACTGGTTTTCCTTTTCAATCTGGTCATTTCTGGTCTTCAATTAACTTGCCTCACTTTCCAATTGCAAAACTCTGCCTTTTAAACTGTTATTTTCTTGTCTGATTTCCTTTTGAGCTACTTCCCATTTCTCTGACCAAATCTTTTCCAACTTTCTCATCATCTCGGTTTTGAACATTTCAAGAGCTTGTGACCAGTTTTGATTATCTTGGGATGGTTCGGGTGTGATTGCTTGTTTTTTCTCCTCTTCTGATTGCTTGGTAATCTGGATTTTCTCTGTGTAAAAGTTGTCGAGTGTTAAAGATTTCTTCTTCTTGTGGTTAATCTTTCTTTCTTTCTTCTGGACTTCCTGGATCTGGGTAGCCATAGTTAGCCCAGCAGCTTCTCAGCTTTATCCTGGTGCTCAGGATCTGTCTGTGGTCTTTTCGCTCCTGAGGTCTGAGGTCTGGTTTTTTCCAAGGTCAAGCCCCCTGGTGGACCCTCTTACTTGATCCTCTGCAGGAGGCTCCTTTACAAGTCTCAGGGTGCTGCTTCCACAGTCGTATACCCGTCTGCACTAGTTCCCCACTCAGGGTTTCAGAGACTTTGCTCCCGCCTGTGTCCGCCTCCGCCTGCGTCTCCACCCGCGCCTGCGCTCCGCGTCCGCGCTCAGAGTCCGTGTGCGTTCCTCAGATTTTTGAGGTCCTAAATCTCGCTGCTCTCAGGAACAGGCCCTAGAGCTGCCAATGACTCGATGGGTGCCCCAAACTTGCTCTAATTCTTTTGACCTGGCTTCGGTGCTGCAGGTGGTGTGTGTGTGTGGGGGGTGAGAGGGGGTGGTTGCTCAGCCCGCAATTTAGTGAGAGCTGTTTCACCCCTTTATAGATGCACCCTGTTGTGGGGTCCCTCCGTTCAACTGGGTTTGTTTTTATGCCCCCTTGAGAAGTCCTGTATGTTTCAGTCAGGAGAGGTTAAGCACTGCTTTTTACACTGCCGCCATTTTAACCCGGAACCAAAAAGATGCTATTCTTTTGTTAAATAATACCATTGCTTGGGGGCAGAAAGTGAATTTTTCAGTGGAGGTTTCTAATTTGTAAGCTTACCTTTATTAAACTTACAGTTGAACAATATGGTCATTTAGTTTAGTAATGTAATGATGTTAAGACAGTACATTTGAAATAACTCCATATGGTCAAGGCATATCATTTTATACCACCGTTATGAAAAGGAAGCACCTTCATGGTAAGTTTTTAGGAATTCACACCCTGTAGTAGTCTTGTATGGGCATTGGTAAAGGAGGTATAAGATTCTATGAAATCTTCCTTATCACTCAGAGAGAAAAAAATAACGCTTTGTACTGCTAAGTTGAAAGCTTAGGTCTAAAATGGGGATGGAAATCATAGTATGTTTGAATTCTATATCAATTGAATTGATATAGAAAATATAATCTACCCATTGTACAAATGAGATGATGAGGTCCCCTTGGAGTAGTATAGTCAAATAGCTGGTAGATGGCAGAACTAGTGTAAGAAGTTATCTTCCTTGCTCTTTCATTATCTTTCATTCTATCAATCAATTTGCCCACGATTGGCTGGGGTGTACACTTTTGAGAATCTGTTTGTTTCTGTGAGTTGACAAATTTTATGGATGTGATGGGACCATAGAGCTAGAATTGGCAGGCACCTCTCAGATCATCTCATTCAGTTCCCTCATTTTCAGATTAGGAAACTATAGCCTACAAGTGATAAATGTCTTGCCTAAGATTAAATAGGGAATAAAAATCAGAGTCAAAATTTGAACCTAGGTTCTCCTACTTAATAGTCAGTGCTCCTTCCTTTGTGCCACACTGCTTCGGTACCCATGAGGACATGAACTAGGGTCACATACAATGGGGCAGACATGCATAGGTTCTTGCCTACATTATTGGAGGGAACTATTGATGAGAACATGGGTCCATTTAAGTGTCTCTCATTTTGTGCAGGAAATGTCTTTCTGAAGAATTGTCTATAATTAGATTTTTTCAGGGGGAAATTTAATCCCATTTTAAATAGAATAGGAGTATGTAACCAGATTTACATGAACCAGTTACAGAATAAGGATGAGAGAGGAATATATAGATCATGAAGTCTAGTGGTACCCACCTACTATCAAGAGACCTAGGGGAAGGGCCTCAGCATGTTGAATAGACCCCAGTAAAGGATTTATTGGATGTCAGAGAAAAGTCAAGTGGCACAAGATGAGAAGGCATGACTAGGTTAATATATACTTATTATCTACTTTACCACCTTGATGATATCATATATCCATCAAAGTAACTACAGCTTGATATTTTAAGAAAATCTATGTTGAATCTGTAACAAATAAAATTAATATAGAAGGATATATTTAAAATATTAGGGCTTTATTGTAATCCATATTGGTAATTAAGCCATATGCCTGATGAGAGCTAATTCAAATGCCGTGCCATCACCTCTGCCCACCTGGCTTGTTCAGCAGGAAAGAGAGTGCATCTCAATCATGTCCCGAGTCTTAAACCTCTCTCTATGTAATCATACTTCCTGCCAACCTGTATTACACTAGAGGAATCATGGGAAATGTAGTTTTCAAGCCCCCTAAATGTCCATAGGAAGTTTAGAACAGAGACCTCAAGATCAGTTCAAGGACTCCCAAATTTCCAATATCACAAATCTTTATATAAATTTTAAAATTATAATATAATTATTTATATATAATCATTACCCAAATATTTATAATATCATAACCATTGTGTGAATTCAGATGTTTATATAGTCTTCTTAAAATAGGGGCTAATTGTTTCTTCCCTGTGATTTTCAATAACACCTTTTCAAGTAGAACCCACATATGGCAGTTTTTTAGATATTGTCCAGAATTAATTATAATTCTTGTATGCTGATGCCATTCTTCCTTCTGAAGCCTTTGTTGGGTACATTGTAAGTTCTACTAGTCTTACCCATCGTTTACATCTCTTGTGGAGCCAATCTGAAAAAGTGACTAGAATGCTAGACCTGAAGCCTTTATCCCACCTGGGACCTTTGCTAAACTGTGTGACTGGGTTCATACATCCCTTGAAATTTCTGAACCTCAGGCATTTTTATAAGACTAAGATTCGAAATTTCATAGAGTTCTCATACTGACATTCTTCATGTAACTTTTACAAGCAGAATGTTCTGCATATAAATACACTGAATAAACATTTGTTATGGAGAGTTAAAAGAAACTATTGGCAGGTCAGCCATCATTAATCTTCCTTTTTACCTTGACTTTCCTGTGACTTTTCAGTCCTAATTTGGTTATAGAATAAAATCTCACTGCCTTTCAAAAGCTTGAGTTGAGAACAAGGCAGATAAAGTACCACCTTAAATTTTCCTCTCCTTCTTTATGGCATTAAAATTTTTTAAAGCATTTCACACACTTTACTGGGTTGATTAGCTATTTTGTCAAGAGCAATGGCACTTGTGCAGCCCTTGAGGAATTTCCTGTACAGATTAAAAACGTGGGCTGATTAGAAACATTCAGCACAAACTTAGAATATTAACCACCTTTCCACTAAGGGCCTTCTAATTGCTTAATAATCGGTTGAGACTTTGAGACTGCAGAACATATCCTGACACTCAAACCAGGTGAGCCAAATATCTGAATAAAAGAGATAGAAGTGGTTGGCTCTTGAACAAAGGATATTTCGATCTCTCCAAATAACCATTTTAGTCTCATTCTAATATGCTACATTTACTGACAGATTGTATTGTATTTTAGCCCATGAGCATTGTGTACCCCACTGAAGGGGATTATGCTGCTATTAAAATTATAGAATGTTAGCAGCTGGGCCCATTGTCATGTACTCTGGCTGTAAGACACACCATGGGATAAGGCAGAGGAGACAACTGTCATTCAATTGTGCCAGCAATGAGTGTCTTTCCAAGGCCCTGCACAAATGGAGAACTTAAATTATGTGAAGATATAAGAATCCTTCTTTGAAAACAATGGTTATGGATTCCATCTCCCAGTGTCTCTAGAAGTCAGTAATAATGTTAATAGACTGGCATTTCTATATTTTTGGTATGGCTTGCAAAATATTTTTTATATATTACTTCAATTGAGCCTTACAATAACCTGAATGAGCCACGTGCTACTAGTATTATCATTCCCATTTCATGGAGGCATAAACCAAGGCTCAGAGATTAAGTGCCTTGCCTGTGTGTTTAAAAAAATTAGGTGTCTGAGATAGGATTTAAACCCAGTTCTCTCCTGATTGGAAGTTCATTGATTTTTCTATCTTTCCATGAAGCTCATGATTCCTACATCCTTCCAATTACTAAATAAAGAAGGAATTTCTTTAAAGGTAAAGAAGGAATTACTTTAAAGTTTTAAGATGGAAAAATGCCTTGGCAAAGGATATTATAGAATTTCCTTCTCCTTAAAAAATTAAAGTTAAAAAAATCAGAGAAGGTTTTCTGTCTAAGATAGTTTAGATAAGGGTCTGTCTAAAGTAAGCATCCTTAACCCTTTTTATGTCAGAGATCTTTCTGGCAATCTGGTAAAACTCATGAACTCCTCAGAATGTTTTAAATTACTTTTTAAATAACTGGAGGAATTTGTTAAATTTTAGTTAGGGTTTAGTGAAAATAAAGATGTGTTTTTTCCCCAACCAAGTTCTCAGAGCCTCTGAAATCTATATAAAGATCTCTGATCCAAGGCAGGGAGAAGAGAAGGGAGTAAGTATTTAAGTGCCTGGGTTATTAAGGTAGGTACTTTATGAATATTATCTCATTTATCTTTAAAGCCAAAGGATTAACTAAATGATTTATGCAGAACTAGAATTCTCTGATCATTTTCTTTTAAATTATTCTTTTCTCTACAACATTAATTAAAATAAAGAGGCAGCATCGTATAGCAGAGAGAAGACTGCCCTTGGAGCCAAAAAGCCCTGGGTTCAAGTCTCATCTTTAACACAAAATGACTCTACGACCTTGGCAAATCACTTAACCTGTCAGTGACTTAGGGCTAAAAGATAAACTCCTACTAGGGCAAAACTCTCAGAGTGAAGTCAGAAGTAAATTAAAATGTGATTGGGGAGCAACTAGGTGACTGAGTGGATAGAGAGTCAGACCTAGAGAAAGATGTTATATTCATAACCTGGGAAATGATGAATGCCACCTTAAATGACAAGGAAGGCAGTTGGAAAACATGGAATGTTCCCAGGTGCCGTGAGCCAGGGGCAAGCGTCAGTTGGCCTGGCAGTATAAATTTCCCTGACAGCCACTTGAAAGGGGTCTTTTGGTCTTGGGTCTTTGGGCTCTTTAGGTCTTTAGGTCTCTGGGTCTTTCTAGCTCTTTAGGTCTCTAGGTCTCTGGGTGGTGAAGGGATGCTGGGAAGTCTATGAAGAATAGGAAGAATCTGAATATTTCCTGAAGACTGAGAGAGCTAGTGCATCACCAAACACTGATAGTGAGAAAGCTGACAGAACAAGATCACCAACACAGCTGCATCAAAAGCAGTCCCTATTCTCTGGCTTGGCTGTGGCCAGGCTGGGCCAGAGGTGTAGTGGAGAATAAAGCTCCAGCTTCTACTAGATCAATAACCTCCAGTCCTGATTGACAACTAGTTATAGATACTAGCTTGATAGGGTCTCTAATCCCCAATCCTTGTCCTGTTTATCCTTTCCCTGAATATAGATAGAGTTTCGAGTGGTCTTTATATCACAACCCATGGGAGGGAGTCAATGCAGTCAGATATCAAACGTGATCCAAGGCAAATCAAAAGCCCTATAATAATTTATCCACCCCCAGGTTGGACCTGAAAGGGTTACTCATCCACCTAACCTTTCGGGGTCTTCTCTGGGCAACTGTTAGAGAAAAGGGGAAATTATAACAACTATCAAGGGTGATCAGGGTTGGTGTTCCTCCATCATCTGCAACTAGGGAAATAACATCCTAGGGAAAATTCACATCATTGTATATCTCCCTAGGCCCCTTTTTGTTTATAACACAGAGAGGTCCTGGGTTCAAATCTAGCTTCTGAGGTTGCCTAGCTGTGTGACCCTGAGCAAGTGACTTAATCCCAATTGCCTAGGTCTTAATACCTTTCTGCCCTGGAACTAGTACTTAGTATTAATTCTAAGAAAGAAGTTAAAGGTTTTTTTAAAAAATGTAATTAGGGAATGGTTAGTAAGATAAATAAAAAGCATTATAACTTAGATATTGTTAATTTGTGGTTTTCTAAGTCAATATGTAGCCAGTAGAGATCTATTTCTATTTGATTTTGATACCACTAATTTAGACAATTCTCTAACCAGTAAACTGCAATAAAATATTGCCCTGCAGATGGAGTTTCCTCACCTGGAAGTTCTTTATACTGAGATTATAGCTATTCTTAATAATTATTTTAATTGATATCCAACATACAATAAGATACAATTTCTATCTAGGAAAGGCCACCTAATAGAGCTAGTTCAGTAACAGACTTGCCTAAAACTGGCAAATCCTTAATTTCTGACTAGTTGGTGGTATTTAAGAGTTTGTAGCTACTCTGCTAGGACAGTCTCCTTCATCCTCAACAATGAAATTTCACTAATAGGGCAGTAGAAATTCTGTATGACTTATTGCTATTTAAGTAGTATTTTTTCCTCTTTGAGTTATCTCCTGCAAATATAGACTTATAGGAGAGTCCAGAAATTATTTCAGGATTCTCTAAATCAGTGATTCCCAAAGTGATTCCCAAACCGCCCCCTGGTAGGTGCTGCAGCAATCCATCATGGTGGTGATGGCCACAGGTGCATTTATCTTTCCTATTAATTGCTATTAAAATTTTTAAAAATATTAATTTCCAGGGGCCCTAAATAATATTTTTTCTGGAAAGGGGGCGGTAGGTCAAAAAAGTTTGGGAACCACTGCTCTAAATCATTTTATAGGGAGATGGCTTAATACAAGTTCAGCGACTATTTGTTAAGTGTGCCTGCGGGGTGCAAGATATTGTTCTAGGTCCATGGTGGTGAACCTGTGGCACATGTGCCAGAAGGGGCTCTCAGGGACCTCTTTGTGGGCACACATGCTGTCACCCCAGCAGAGAGTACACCAGAGTTCGTTACTAGAAAGCCAGAGGGATGTGGGGCCAGGCTGCTCCCTTCCCCCTTTTTAGGCACACTGGAGGACATTTCTCACATTACCTGTCTCAAAGAATTGCCACCACTGTTCTAGGTACTGAGGATACAAAGACAAAAAATGAAAAACTCCAGACCCTGAAAGATCTTCTCTTCTAATAGCATGTGGAGAGAGGGTGTGGGTGAGATATACACATATAAGTAGACAGAAAGAAGCAAGAATAAGGTCCTGTGGCACATGTAGAAAATATCCCAATCTCCCAATCTTTGAGTTCCCAAAAGTATAGGCCCCTTTGGTGCCTTTGGACTCAGATTAATGCATTGAGAATACATGGTATCATCAGCATGAGAACTCCTGTTGTGGAAACATCCTCCAGCAATGCAGCTTTTAACCTATGTGTACCCTATGTATATAGTGTTGAGTAATTACGTGAGGCCTTTATGAGTTCATGACCATGTAAAGACTCCAAGCTGAAAGGGTTGAAACCTGGGTCCAAGGCATAACAAGCAGTGGTCTTTATATAACATCCAAAAGTGTTCCTTTTTGATAGTGTTTATAGTTGATATATTTTGTAGAATTAAAAATGGAACATCAGCCAATGTGTACAACAGGGAAGAATATATATAAAGTTAATGAATGGGGATTCAACTTATACTTCTACTGTGAAGAAGTAAGATAGGTTAGCTTAAAACCTCATTCCCTGATTTTTTATTTTAGTGCTTGAAAATGTTAGCATTGAAAGTGTTTGTTGAGTCTGGGTTCCCAAGGTGAAATACAAAATGAATAAAATTCAGCTCTGTAAGACTATAAATTAAGACATACATTTATGGATGGTATTTCCTCTTCTTGGAGTTCTCTATACCAATTAAATCATAGTTCCAGTCCCTATTCCTGTGAAATTCAAACATATTTGTGATCATCACAGCACCTTTATCCATTATTGCTAATGGCTTTAATAAAGTATGAAATTTATTGTAATAAAAATAAACACAGTTCACTAGATTGTTAATTGTTACAATTTTCTTGGCAGGGGGTTAGTTTATGTTAGGTATTATTGTGCTATTTCATATATTCAAAAATGAAGTTGTAGGACTTAGAGATTTATTTTAAAGATCCTCTGATTTTCCATACATTATTCTTTCTCTGATATAAATGTGAAGGAAGAAACAATTAAAAGTCTTTAATAACAGAATGTTCAGTGGTACCTGGGAGGTATAGATTTCATTACCAATTGTATTATGTAAAGTAGGCAAAAGCCTACCAAGTAAAATCCACTTGAGATAATCCATAAGTGTCTTTTGCCAGTAGCAAAATGGTAATTTACAATTCAGCCAGACCAACCTATTTCAGCAAATCTTTTTTTTTTCAGGATGCAAAGTTTGTAGAAGAGAGAAGAAAACAACTACAGAATTACTTAAGAAATGTTATGAACAAAATAATCCAAGCAGTCCCAGAGTTTGCAGCCAGTCCCAAAAAAGAGACTCTTATACAATTGATGCCATTTTTCATGTGAGTATATAAAAAGTGACTTAGTGATCTTTAAAGAATAACAATAACAAATTAATGTTTTACCTTCTTCATATGGAATGAAATACCTTTCATTTCCCCAGACACAGTAGACACTTAAATGAACTTCTAAAATTTTAAAAACACAAGAAACATAGAGTATATTCATCATCTTAATGTTTTTATGTTACTATGAGTTTACTTTAGTTACATTTATCATTGAGTTTTCAAATAGCAAGAGTGCAATTAAAAATTGTACTTGATTTGCAAAATAAAATGGAACCATGAAGTATATATTTTTGCACATTTCAAGGGTATCATTGGGACTCTACAAAATTAATGATAAGAATTTCTTTTTCACAGATTGAATTGTTCTCCTACAAAAATGGCTCATGGGAGACCTTAACATAAAAGTATGACATTGCTTCCTTTCAGTACTCAAAAAATTAATAATTTCTTCGGGGTTAGTACTTCCTCCATGCTTTAGGAGATGGTCTTCATGAGTTGGTCTTCACCTCATGGCCAGCCTTTTGGTACACTTAGAGCTGGTGCTCACAGATTCTGTTGTCAGGTGGTTACTCAAGCCTTTCCTGCTTGATAAGATATTCAGGATATCAGGCTTTACTAGCTAATGCTACTTCTCACATGTATGGTAGTAATAGCTTGTGGCATAGCAGATAGAACACTGGACCTAAAATTGGGAAGGCCAAAGTTCAAATCCAACTTCAGATATTTACTTCATTTTACCTTGAGCCTTGGTTTCTTCATTTGTAAAATGGGAATAATCATAGCATCTACCTCTTAGGACTGTTGTGAGAATCAAATGAGATATTTTTAAATGCTTTATAAACTTCAAAGCACTATTTATTTTTACTAAAAATTAAATATTTATAATAATCATCATTATTATTAAACTTTTGTAGCTAGTATAGTATTTGCCAAGTCTTTCCTGCTATAAAAGTTATAACAGTAAGAGTTTAAGATCCTGAACTACACTCTTAAGTCCTAAGATTCATTGTACCTCTGAATCTTCTAAACTCTGAAAATCTTTTTGTCTTTCCTTAGGGATGGAGATAGAGACTGAACCTATGATTTCATTTGTATAGGGAACTCTCAGGCAAAGAACCATTCCACTAATGCTGGTTGGCCCTTTTTCTGCAGCTTTTAATCTCAGAGAGTTGTTTAAAGCACTGTGAGATGCTTATCCAGAGTCATGGGTCGTCAGATTGATTCTTTATCCACCAGATTATGCTACTTTCCAATCACTTATAATTGTAATAATTGTAACTAATTATTATCAAGATTTGCTGTTAATTAAAAGTCAAATTTAGCCTGTTGTACAACTAACAAAATTTTGATGAAATATGTTGTTGTCTTTTATATGGGGAGTCCTTATTCAATTGGAGACATTGGATAAGTTTGACATTTGATAAGTGCTTTTGTCACTCAAAAATTATTTGTTATATAAGTGCTTGATCTGTATGTTTCCCTATAGCCATATACTCAATACATAAAGTACTTCAGTAAAGGCACAAAATTAAAATGTGAATTACTTTTTAGGTAATCTGATTTTTTCCCTCTCCTCTTTATATTTTGGTTAAATCCACTCATGGAAACAATATTAGTAAGATTCTATCCTAGTATAAGAGCTAGGCCAATATAAAATATGTATCCAACCTTCTAAGATTAAAAAAAATTCTGGGAAACCCATAGGTTTTAATGTTTCTGGTTGAGCAACTCTAGTCATTTCTAGTGCGTTTACCAAACATTAGTCAGTTGAAATGTAAAAATTGTATGTTAATGTGAACATCTCTGCATGTTTTATAATTTCAGTTGCACTGGTTACCATTAACCAATGCTGGGGAGAAAACCTTTTGTGTCTAATTAATGTAGAGAACACAAGGTTCAATTTCATGGGCTTTTCAAAAAAAGAAATTCTGTGGGAGACTAGTGAATGACAAAATATTGATATTAGAATTTTGACTAAACATTAGTCCATATTCCAGTTGCTGAAATAAAGCAGCTTTTCCCTTGGCTTTACTTGCTCACCCAAGGCACAATGAATTTTTGGGGGAGGAGATGGAATTTACAGATGAAAATATTCATACTGAAATAATGAAGCTGGATTTGCATTCAGGTCCCTGGCATATCAGTGGCTTTCTGAATGCAGAAGTTTCCTGCCTGCAGGGATCTATATGCTCCTATAAGCAGCATTAGCTTTTAATTAGCCAGGGCTAAAAAGTTAGAAACAGGGGATTTCTCATTGCAGAAATCAGGTAGGATAAAAATCTTCCCTAAGAAAAATCACCTCCCAAAGACTTTATTATTATCGCAAATCTTGATAAATTCTCCCTAGTTTTTTTTTTTAGGTTATCGCAAGGTTATCCCTTTTTGTTAATGAGAAGAAAAATCTTTCATCGATAATGACCAAACACACCATATTAACTTAGCACATTATATAAAATTAAAGATTTAGTAGAATGAATCTTTCCATAAAAAAATCTTCATTCTGGTCTTTTCCATGTTAACAATAGTAATAACTCTTAATAAAAAATAAGATGGCAAAAATGTGTACTAGTCCCAATTACTCTGAATTCTACTTCTTTATGAGACAACCTTCATGTGAGGCCTTACCCTGAAATGCTGAGTAAACAGACAGAAGACCCTGAAGTGCTCCTTTATGCTGGGCATCATATGCTTTTAATTGTTTCTGTCTTTTTTTTTAATTAAAGAAATGGTGATTTGATACAATGAGGTTGCTGTCATAGAATAAAAGAAGTGTCAGATGTTTTGAAATTGCCTTAATGAAGAACTTATATTGTAAGAACTCATTTTAGTGGCACTGGACTACACATGGTAAAGGCTTGAGTGATTTGTTGCTCCATCATTTAGCAGGTTATTAAAATGTTTTTCAGCAAAGTAATTCATCCTTGGCAAATGCATCTCATGTTATGCTGTTCCTTGAGGGAAAAAAAAATTACAGGGGTGGAGGAAAGAATAATGTAGGTCACAGCACAAATTCCCAGCTGAATTTTTTAGCAGAAAACTAAGTTGATTTTTTTTTTCCACATCTACTGCCACATTCACTCTTTAGGTTGTTAAATATGTTTTACCAAGATGTTACTCAGCTGTACTGTACTCCCAGTGAGCTGTAGTTTAGCTAGAAATATAATGCGTACTATTCAGAACCATCGAAAGAGTTAAGTGATTGATTTGGGTGACAGTCTGACCTTGGTGTAGTCATTGCTACCTGCATTAGATGCAGAACTCAATACTCAGTCATGGGCCACACTATTTCTGTATCGGGGCTAAATCTTTACTATCTGATGGGTGGAGGCCTGGGGCTTGGAATTTGAGCATTTTTCTTTTAACCATTCTCCAATTATATTTTTATTTCTTTATCATTTTAATACAAAATTTCTCATAACTGGAGTTTAGAAATACTAATTTCCCCAACTCCCACACTTCCCTGGTTCTGCTAATGTTTTCCTCTGCATTGCTTGGATGGGAAGATTGATGATGGTTAACATTTCCCCCCAAAGTGTTTAGATTTGGTTGGTCCAGTAAAAGGATTATTTCACATAGTGTCTCAAACCAGGGGAATATGTGAGGAATAGCCAAACTAAAGCCCTTCCCAACACAAAAAATTCCACTGCTTCACCAGAGAGCTAGTTTCCTAGATTCTCTTTCATTTGCAGGAATCTCTGCCCTGCTGACAGCAAGATAACATGTTAAATGATATTTAATCATAAGGACTGTATTGTGACTATTTGGGGGATCCTAGTTTTGATGGGTATTAGAAAGTAGAATCTGGTAGAAATACAGAACAACAATAAATAAACTCTAGAACAGGTCTTAAAAAACAAGCTCCATACCTCATAGGAAATAATGCTAATTTTGATACAGATAAGTAAAAATATCTGCTCCTTTCCAATATTCATACCCTTTTCCTGTTCCCTTGGAGTTCTCAAAGTAATTAGTAATGTTTCCTCACTTTTAGTTTTTTCTTTCTATGAGTTTATTGATGAGGCAAGTTTAACTCAAGTCTCGGGAGTGATTATTCAGATAGTACTGAACTCTAAGGGAATTCTTAAAATGTGTAGTAATTTTAAGTCTTTACATTATCTACTGGTTGAGAAATACTCTCATTGAAAGTGTAACTTTTAAATAATTTTTATATAATTATAAACTTTTTTATAATTTTTGAAATACTAGGAAAACTGTCCATCAACTATTGATGCTATAACTTCTGTAGTTTGTTGAAAGAAATAGCAGTAATAATAATTAGTAGTAATGTTGTTTATATGGCACTTTAAGGTTTGCAAAGTATTTTGCAATTATTATCTCATTGGGAGGTGCTATTATTACCCTCATTTTACATTTGAAGACACTGAGCCCGTTAGAAAAGAAGTGATTTGCTTGGCGATCTTACAGCTATATTTACCACCTGATGTTGGATTTGAACTTAGGTCCTCCTGACTCTAGGTTTTGCACTATGTGCTACACCACTTACCTTCCTGACATGCAAAATGTTTGTTTAAACTCTAAAACAGAGGCACACCTGCTGATTTCCCTAGAAATACGCGTTGAACTCCTATGGCCCTTTTTCTGTACTATTCATTTGAGACACATACAGTCTTTTTTTGTTGTTGTTATTCATGCTCTTGTTATATGCATGTCTAATTTTTTTCAAATAGATTATTATTCCCAGAGGTCAGGGACTATACCTTTATATCACTTTGTATAGCTCTATAGTACCTATTATAATGACTTACATAGAACAAGACACATAATACTAATTATTAATTGGATACGTAAATCAGAACTTCTTCAGCATTCCACAGTCTAACAGGGACCATGGTCAAATTCTTTTTCTGTCCAGTAGAATCACATTTGGAAGCAATGTGGATTATTAATGGTGGGCCTGCAGATTCCAAATGAAATTAAATATGCTAGCCCAGGGTGTCAAGAGCAGAAGGAGGATTTAATCACAGGAATGCACTCTTCCTAAACATATGTGCTGTGATCATTACAAAGCTGCAAGCATCTGGCCCTGCCCTTTGGTCTGACCAGTGTCACAGTGAGAAGATAGTACCTTGGAAGATGATACAGCATTGCCTTGTGTTTTTGCATATCCTCATGAGGAAGTTAATAAAGCTACCCATCGTTTAACAAATGGTAGAAAGTGTAGACTATTTGGAAACCTTTACCAGCTTGAAGAACCTGAAAAATTAACACCTAATCCCAGAGTATCAAGAATAGCAAACCAAATTGGCTGAAGATTGACTGAGCAGGTGGCAAAGCCCAGCTGCTATGACAGTCAGGTTTAACCTTGTCAGTGGGGAAACTGCTGAGAACAAGTTATTGATGGCAGCAAAGGGGAAGCTGCAGCCTAACAAGCACCAAATAATTTGTCATGCATTTAAGTAGAAACTTGATAAGATATGCTGCTCTGCATAGAAACATGAATCAATAGTTCGAGTTGGATAGGAAATGTCTCTCAGAAGTAATTGCTTTTAAAAGGTTTGGCAGCTTGCTGAGGCCAAAGTGGATTGTTTACTGTTCTTTATAGGGATTATTCCATTGCAGAATGTTTCATTCATTCTGCTGATTAGCATTTCGTACAATTTGGGGCTTCTGTTCTAGAAGGTCAGAGGTGGTGCAGCTTGATTAACAGACAAACTGGCAATTGTGCTGCTGGTCCAATGAGCAATGACTCCATTAGGAAACCCATTACCCAACTGATATACACTGGAATTTGAGGGACTCCTCAAATTTTCATGTATTGTGTTGTTAGAGATCATTTAATGCAGTTTTCCTGTGGAGAGGAATTATGGAGTTTATAAAAGTTCTGTTGGCCAAAATCTTAACATGGTTCAGAAATGCTTATTGCCTTTCCAAAGAATAAGCGTGTTTCTGGTATTTCTCTTTATATTTTTCCCCTTTGGTCATTTATGATAGCCATTGAGAAAAGCCTAGTTATTCTGATACTAAAAACTAAAACTAAAAAAAAAATCTCCCTAAAACCTTTTTTGAAGCTGCTGACCAACATTTTATATAAAAAGCAAGCTGGCCTTAGAACTTAATTCATTTTTATTTAAGGAAGTTGGTCTAAGATATCAAAAGTTGAAAATAAAATATATACTTCCTTACCTGTCCTATTTAAGAAAAGCAAAAAATAAATCTGTCAGATTTAAATCTAGAAGGAATAATTATCAGAAGATGAGCTTATACCATCCTAGACATTCCTCTCATGTGCAGTGAATGTCCTTATATTCCTAGGCAGGGTCCTAGGTAATTGTAGGATTTGGTTCAATTTGGTTCTCAGTTTCTTTTTCTCAAGAATGCACCATCAGCTTTGTCACACACCTCATTTTGGTTGATCTTTCTACTCGCCTAGAGGTTTAACTACATTTTATCTATAGTGGTTTTGTGTTTTTTTAGTCTGGATTTTGTATGTTGCTATCCTAGGTCCTGCCCAAAGCTCTTTCACCACTAACATTCTTTTTTAAAATGTTCTCATAGAATGTTGGAGCTAGAGGGGACCTTAGAAATCATCTAACCCACCTTTTTTGCATTACAAAGCTCAGGAAACTGAAACCTAGTAATTGCAGAAAGACTGGAAAATGAATCTAAGCAAAGTTTGAAAGCTTCAGTATTTCAACAGGATTTGACTTGCTTTAGAAAAAGAGTCATAGGTATTTTGCCATATTATTTGTCATTTTAGCACAGAAAGGTTAAAACCTTTTAAATCAATTTCTCTATTGATAATGATAATTTAAAATATGTTCTACAAACCTTTATTGAGAACCTATTCTATGCAAGGCTCTTTGCCATGAAGGATACAACATAATTCTGGCCTTTGGGATACTACAGAATAGAGGAAAATTAAAGCATGCCTATATAACTGATCTGAGATATAATTTGGCCTGAACCATAAAAACGCTACCATGTTTTATGGAAATTCAAAGTATGTTTACCTATTCAGGATGACTAAAGGAAATAGAGTTAAATCAAACAGTTGTCTGGGAACTATACTTCAAAAGTATTATTTAGAAGGAAAAACAATGAATTTATGAATAAAAATAGGAATATAGTTTTATCTCTTTGAATTTTTATTCAGGGATATATCCTGTGATAGTGTATTCTACTAATTTAGGTAGAGAAACTGTTTCCTTGACAGGAAATAGGTCACTCCCTTAGTATTTTGTGCTGAGTTTATCTAATGACTTGTGTTTTGGGGGGACAGATTTCATTTTTTTTGTGTTAGAGGGGAAGACCCCGAAACTGCCAAATTGACTTCTGAATTCCTTGGAGTCACATCAGATGCTTGGATTGTAAAGACAAAGATGGAGAAATAAAAGAATCCAGTGGAAAGCTGTTTCAGGGATGGGGCAGGGAATGAATTTTAAGGAAAATTTGTAGAAGTTCCCAAAATATCTGGATATGATAGTTATTTCCTTTCCTTCAGGCAAGTGGAGCTTCGTGTGGAGCTCTGTGATATAAGCAGGCATTCCTCAGCCACTGATTCCTTGATGAAGATTGAGGTGGAGGCAAGTTACATTCAGAGCAGGCTCTGGGCAATTATTTTTTAGCTAGGTGGGTTAGGGCATTATCTGAAGAATACCATTTCTAGTTGCACTTAACCTGGGGGGTGATGTAATTCATCAATACATAAGATATATCTTTTATATTTTGCATTTGATTTGAAAATGATCTCATTTTGTATATGTGGAGTTAAAGGCTTGTGAAAAATAAGATTTAAAAATATTCAATTTTTTACCCAAGTTTGCAGAAAAACCCATGTTTTTTTGTTTGTAAAAGAAAAAATTAAATTTTCTTCATTTTCAGCAAGATCAAATCAAAGCATTCAGCAGACTTATTAACTTTTAAATAGAGAAATATAGTGCTTTAGATAAAAACCATAGTTACTATCACTAATACTTTTCCTCTGAAGGTTTCTTAGTAATTTCACAAACATTTCACTTATCTATCCTCCAGTGCTTTACCTTAAAATGAAGGGTTGTGCCGGCAGCTGGGTGGCTTAGTGGATTGAGAGCCAGGCCTAGAGGTGGGAGGTCCTAGGTTCAAATCTGGTTTCAAACACTTCCTAGCTGGGTGACCCTGGGCAAGTCACTTGACCTTCATTGCCTAGCCCTTACTGCTCTTTTGTCCTAGAATCATTCTAAGGCAGAAGGTAAGGGTTTAAAAATAAAATAAAATAAAATAAAATAAAATGATGAGTTGAGGAAATGTGGTGTAATGAGATTAACACATTTAAAGTCAGAGGTCCTCTCTCTCAACTCTGCATTTCCACTGCCTGTCCCCATGCCTAGAATGCTCTCCCTGCCCATCTCTGCTTCTTGTTTTCCTTGAGTTCCTCCTTGTCTCTGGTAAAATCTGATCTTCTGTCAGAAGCCTTTCCTAAGCTCCTTTAATGCTAGTGGATTTCCTCTGAGATTTCCACCTTTGTAGACATATATATGGTTTTAATATAGTTTATCTCATATATGTGTGTGTGTGTGTGTGTGTGTGTGTGTGTGTGTGTGTGTGTTTGTATGTTGACTCTTCCATTAGAACTTGACAGGGACTATATTTTGCCTTTTTTCTGTATCCCCAGTACTTTGCACTGTCCCTGACAAATAGTAAGCATCTAATAAGGGATTGCTTTCTCACTGTGTTCCCTGATCTTCAGGTTCTTTCTCTGCAAAATAAAAAGGTGTTCTATATGATCTTTAAATTTGCTTCTAGCTCTATATTTATGAAATATGTTTATGAAATAAATATAATGAAATAAAAGCCTATCAGACAGAACTTCTGATTGATTTGGAAAGAGGCGATACCAGTAACTATAGATTGCTGCATCCTTATAGGAATATTCATTTCCTTAGGTTTTTTTCACACTGTTTTTTATTTGTTTTTACTCTAAGCATAGCCCTAGACATAAGTCAACTTGAGCATGTATGTGTGTGTATAAATATTTATAATTGCACTGTCTTGCTTTATTTACAAAAGACCTAGAAATATGTTTTGTTGTCTTCCTTCAGAGTCAACCCTACAATACTCGGAGAAGCTGGCTGTAATGTATTTCTTTGTACAAGTAGCTTATGGCTTTGGTAGCCCAACCTTATACTTCTACTGATTCCAAAAATTACATTTGTATGTAGGAATTACATATACATTTCTAATAAGCCTTCTTAACAAGAGGGTTGCCTTAATACTTGCTAATACGCATCATCTATCATTAGAAATGTATTTTAGTCTATTTTTGGTAAGGCAACCTTATTGGTAAAATATTAACTATGACAAATTAATGTAGTGGTAAGGTTGCAGTAATATAAACTTTTATTTGGCCTGTCTTATAAATTTCCCAGGGTGCTTCTGTAGCTAACAATCTGCACTATTGTCATGAAAGCATTAGGGACCATATTTGGTCTTTGAAGATAAAATTCTCAGGACAGAATTGAGCATTTTAGTGTTCTACTTGGAGGATCCATGTCCATTTCCATTTCAGAAGGAAGCATTATTTAGTTCATTTCACCTCAACACACATTTACTTAGTACCTGCTAGGTATTGAGTAGTGTCCTAGGTTTTGGAAATAAAAAATATTTTTATGACATGGACACTACTTTTGAAGTGCTAACAGTCTAATGAGGGGAAAAGATAAATATGTGAATAATTATGGTAGGGGAAAAACATGGCAATACATTAGAAAGGTTCAGGCAGAATGTTTCAGAGAATTTTTAATAGGGAATAATCACTGGTGGCTATAATCACTCAAGCAGATTAAAAATATTAGGATATTAGATTTAGAAAGATAATCTAGTTATATCCATCATTTCATATGTAAAAGCAAAGTAAACCATATAAGTTTAATGCTTTTGCTCATTTTCAAACAGTTATTTTCTAGCAGATGGTGGATTAGAATCTAAACCTTTTGACTCTTAGAGTAATAGCAATATATGCTTCTGACAGATGCAGGCAAAAATGTTTTAAGAGTTTTTACTAGTCCCTCTTTTTTATTCTCTTTGCTTCCCTTTCCATGTCCTTATCTAAAGAAAAAGGGAAAGAAATATGAAAAACAGTATATACCTAAAACCTTCAACAAGCATCATATGCAATGGGGATAAATTAGAAGCCTTCCCAATAAGATCAGGAGTGAAACAAGGATGCCCGTTATCACCTCTATTATTCAACATAGTACTAGAAACACTAGCAGTAGCAATTAGAGAAGAAAAAGAAATTGAAGGTATCAAAATTGGCAACAAGGAGACTAAGCTATCACTCTTTGCAGATGATATGATGGTCTACTTAAAAAATCCTAGAGAATCAACTAAGAAGCTTGTAGAAATAATCAACAACTTTAGCAGAGTTGTAGGATACAAAATAAATGCACATAAATCATCAGCATTTCTATATATTTCCAACACATTAGAGCAGCAAGAAGTAGAAAGAGAAACACCATTTAAAATCACCCTAGACAATATAAATACTTGGGAATCTATCTACCAAAACAAACACAGCAATTATACGAAAACAACTACAAAACACTTTCCAAACAAATAAAACTAGATCTAAACAATTGGAAAAACATTGATTGCTTATGGGTAGGACGAGTTATAATAAAAATGACCATTCTACTCAAATTAATTTACCTATTTAGCCATACCTATCAAACTACCAAAAAACTTCTTTACTGAATTAGGAAAAACTATAACAAATTTCATTTGGAATAACAAAAGATCAAGAATATCAAGGGAAATAATGAAAAAAAATGTGAAGGAAGGTGGCCTAGCAGTACCAAATATTAAACTATACTATAAAGCAGCAGTCATCAAAACAATATGGTACTGGCTAAGAGACAGGAGGGAGGATCAGTGGAATAGACTTCGGGTAAGTGACATCAGCAAGACAATGTATGATAAACCCAAAGAGCCCAACTTTTGGGACATGAATCCACTATTTGACAAAAACTGCTGGGAAATTTGGAAAACAATATGGGAGAAATTAGGTTTAGATCAACATCTCACACCCTACACCAAGATAAATTCAGAATGGGTGAATGTCTTGAATATAAAGAGGGAAACTATAAATAAGTTAAGTGAACACAGAATAGTATACTTGTCAGATCTCTGGGAAAGGAAAGATTTTAAAACCAAGCAAGAGTTAGAGAAAATTACAAAATGTAAATTAAATGGTTTTGATTATATCAAACTAAAAAGCTTTTGTACAAACAAAAACAATGCAGCCAGAATCAGAAGGGAAACAACAAATTGGGGGAAAATCTTTATAACAAAAAACTCTGACAGGGGTCTAATTACTCAAATATACAAGGAGTTAATTGTATAAAAAATTAAGCCATTCCCCAATTGATAAATGGGCAAGAGTCATGAATAGGCAATTTTCAGATAAAGAAATCAAAAGTATCAATAAGCACATGAGAAAGTGTTCTAAATCTCTAATAATTAGAGAAATGCAAATCAAAACAACTCTGAGGTATCACCTCACACCTACCAGATTGGCTAAAATGAAAGAAGGGGAGAGTAATGAATGTTGGAGGGGATGTGGCAAAATTGGGACATTAATGCATTGCTGGTGGAGTTGTGAACTGATCCAACCATTCTGGCTGGCAATTTGGAACTATGTTCAAAGGGCTATAAAAGAATGCCTGCCCTTTGATCTAGTCATACCATTGTTGGGTTTGTACCCCAAAGAGATCATAGATAAACAGACTTGTATGAAAATATTTAGAGCCGTGCTTTGTGTGGTGGCAAAAAACTGGAAAATGAGGATATGTCCTTCAATTGGGGAATGGCTGAACAAGTTGTGGTATGTGCTGGTGATGGAATACTATTGTGCTCAAAGGAATAATAAACTGGAGGAATTCATGTGAACTGGAAAGACCTCCAGGAATTGATGCAGAGTGAAAGGAGCAGAGCCAGAAGAACATTGTACACAGAGACTGGTATACTATGGTAAAATCGAAAGTAATGGACTTCTGTACCAGCAGCAATGCAATGACACAGGACAGCTCTGAAGGATTTATGGTAAAGAACGCTACCCACATTCAGAGGAAGAACTGTAGGAGAGGAAACATAAGAAAAACAACTGATTGAACGCATGGGTTGAGGCGGACATGATTGGGGATGTAGACTCGAAACTACCACACCAATGCAACTAACAACAATATGGAAATAGGTCTTGAACAAGGACACAAGTAACAACCAGTGGAAATGTGCATCGGCCATGGGTGGGGGAATTGCGGGGGGTGAAGGGGAAAGTAGGAGCATGAATCATGTAACCGTGTTAAAAATGAATATTAATAAATGGTTCAAAAAGGGTTTGAGGAAAGGACAGATGGTGGTATCTATTAGCTGATTGTTGTGAAAAGAGATCAAGAATGAAATTTTGAAGACATAAACAGGAATTATTCCTGTTAGGAGGAAAGAAAGCAGAATTTCTCATGAAGATGGATAGATATGCACATGAAACTTATCAACAAAATCATGTTAAAAATAAATATGTATGGAAGATGGAAACAAGGCTGAGCAACTGAGACTATGTAGTACATATGTCATGTATTGACTATAGTAGCTTTAAAACCTAATTGAACCTTTTTGATGGCTCAACTATCAGACTCTTAAATGGGAAATCCAGATCCTATCTCAGGTTACAAGTTAGATTAAATTTATTTATATGGGATAGCAAATTCAGAAACTTAAATTTTGTATATTGAATAAATCAAATTTTTAAAAGAAATATTGAAAGGCACCACAGACAATAAAGTAATATCAATATTAAGCACATATGCACTGAAAAGCGTAGCATCCAGATTCTTAAAGGAAAAGTTAAATGAATTATAGGAGGAGATAAACTGTAAAACTCTACTAATGGGAGATGTTAATTTTCACCTCTTTGAACTATATAAAAGTAACCAAAAATCAAACAAGAAAAAGAGAGATGAATAGGTTTTTAGAAAAGTTAGATATGGTAGACCTTTGGAGAAAACTTAATGGGAACACAAAGGAGTATGCCTTTTTATCAGTTATCTATAACACCTTCACAAAAACTGACCATTTATTTAGGGCATAAAAACCTCACAACTGATTGCAGAAAAGCAGAAATGTTAAATACACCCCTTCCAGATCAAAATGCAATAAATCCACATTTATTAAAGGTCTATGAAAGCATATATTAAAAACTAATTAGAAATTAAATAATCTAATCCTAAAGAATAAGTCAAAGAACAAATCATAGAAACAATTTCATTAAAGAGAATGTCAACAATAAGACAACATTCAAAAATTTGTGGAATGCAGCCAAAACAGTACCTAAGGAAGAATTTATATCTCTAATCAAATAGATCAATAAAAGAGACACAGCAGATCAGTGATTTGGGCATGCAACTAAAAAAAATAAAACTAGGGAAAAAATTTTTAAATCTTCAATTAAGCACCAGAATGGAAAATCTGAAAATCAAAGGAGAGATTAATCAATTTGAAAGTAAAAAAATTGAACTAGTAAATAAAACTAAAAACTAGTTTTATTTTTAAAAAACAAATTGCTTAAAAAAAAGAAAGAAAAGCAAATTACTAGTCTCAGAAATGAAACGAGTCAGTACACCACCAATGAAGATGAAATCAAAGCAATTATTAGATTTTGCCCAATTATGTGACAGTAAACTTGAACAATCTAAGTGAAATAATTGAATATTTACAAGAATATAAACTGCCCATATTAGCAGCAGAAGAAATAGAACATTTAAATAACCTTGTGTTAGAAAAGGAAATTGAATCAGTGAACTTCTTAAGAAAAAATCCCGAGAACCAGATGGATTTACAAGGGAATTCTACCAGACATTTAAGAAACAATTAACCATAATACTACATAAGTTATTTGAAAAAAAAAAGTAAATTTAGAGTCTTTCCAGATTCCTCTTATGACACAAATATGGTTTTGATACCTAAACCAGGGAGAGCAAAGACAGAAAAAGAAATCTATAGATCAGTTTCCTTAATGAATATTGATGCAAAAATTCTAAATAAAATTCTAATAAGGATATTACAGCAATATATGCCAAAGATCATACATTATTACTGGATGGAATTTATACTAGGAATGCAGGACTGGTTCAATATTAGGAAAACTATCAGCATAATAGGCCATAGCAATAATCATATGATTATATCACTGGATGCAGAAATAGCTTTTGACAAAGTGCAATAACCATTCCAATTAAAAAAAAATAACAACTAGAAAGGGAGCAGCTAAGTGGCTCATTGTATAAAGAGCCAGGCCTGGAGATGGGAGTTTATGGGTGCAAATTTGGCTTCAGATACTTCCTGTCTGTGTGACTCTGGGCAAATCACCTAACCCCAGTTGCCTAGTCCTTACAACTCTTCTGCCTTGGAACAAATACTTAATATTGATTGTAAGACAGAAGGTAAAGGCTTTAAAAAATACATAAAAAGCATAGAAATTAATGGAGCCTTTCTTAAAATAGTAAGTACTATCAATCTAAAACCAAGAGTAAATATTATCAGTAAGAAGGATAAACTTGAAGCCTTCCCAGTAAGATCAGGGATGAAGAAAGGATGCCTGTTATCACTACTATTATTTAATATTTTATAGAAATGATAGCTATATCAATAAAACAAGCAAAAGAAGTTGAAGGAATAAAAATAAGCAGTAAGGAAATGAAACTTTTACTCTTTGCAGTGTTATTATGGTATACTTAGATAACCTAGAGAATCAACTAAAAAACTAGTTGAAATAATGAGCAACTTTAGCAAATGACAAGATATAAAATAAATTCACGTAAGTCATCAGCATTTCTATATAAAGCCAACAAAATGCAAGAACAAGTGATAGAAATATAAAACCCATTTAAAATATCTGCAGACAGTATAATATACTTGAAGTTTACTGTCAAGATAAACAAAGGATTACAAGAACACAATAAACAATTTAAACACAAATAAAGACAGATTTGAAGTATTAGAGAAATATTAATTGATAATGGGTAGACTGAGTCAATATAATAAAAATGATAATTGATTCACATATTCAGCACCATACCAATAAAACTACCAAGGAATTATTTTATAAAACTAGAAAAATTATGACAATTCAGCTGGAAGAACAAAAGATCAAGAATAACAAGAGAAACAGTGAAAAATGTAAGGAAGATGAACTAAACAGTACCAAATTTTAAGCTCTATTATAAAGTAATAATCATCAAAATAGTCTTACTGAAATGGTTGATTAGTAGAATAGATTAGGTACACAATACACAGTAGTAAATTATCATAGTAATCTATTATTTGGTATACCCAAAGATCCTACCTTTAAGGGTTAAGAATTCAGCATTTAGCAAAAATTACTTGGAAAACTGGAAAGCAGTTCAGCAGAAACTGGCATAGATCATCATCTCATGTCATTATACCAAAGGTAAAAATGGATAAATGATTTTAATATAATGGGTAAAATCACAAGTAAGTTAGGGAGTATGGGAAATGTACCTATAAGATCTATGGATAAGAGAAAAGTATATGACCAAACAAGAAATAGAGAGGATTATGAGAAGTAAAACTAATAATTTTGATATTTTTGTTCTGTCATTTTTCAGTCATGTCTGACTCTTCATGATTCTATTTGATGTTTTCTTGGCAAAGACACTGGAGTGATTGTCATTTCCTTTTCTAGCTCATTTTACAGATGAAGAAACTGAGGCAAATAGGTTTGCCCAAGGTCTCTTACAGTTACAAGGTCTCAGGCTAGATTTGAATTCAAGATCAGTCTTCTTAACTCCAGGCCCACCTAGCTGCTTATAATTTTAATTACATAGAAATAAAAATCTTTTGCACAAACAGAACTAATGCAGCCAAATGAGAAAGAACAAATAATTTTATAGCAAGTTTTTCTGATAAAAGTCTCATTTTTCAAATATACAAGGAACTGAGCCAAATCTATTAAAAAAGAATAAGAGCCATTCCTCAGTTGGTAAATGGTGTGAACAGGCGGTTTTCAAAAGAAAAATCAAAGCTATTAATAGTCACATGAAAGGGGGCAAATAGGTGGCTCAATGGATTGAGAGCCAGGCCTGGAGATGGGAGCTCCTGGGTTCAAATCTGGCCTCAGACACTTACTAGACGTGTGGCCCTGGGCAAGTCACTTGATCCCCATTGCCTAGCCCTTACTGCTCTTCTGCCTTGGAACCAATACATAGTATTGATTCTGAGATGGAAGGTAAGGTGTTGTGTTTTTTTTTAATAATCACATGAAAAAATGCTCCAAATCACTACTGATTAGAGAAATGCAAATTAAAAACAACTCTAAGATGCCACCTGACATTAGATAGGCTAACATGTTAGAAAAGAAAAATGACAAATGCTGGAGGGGATGTGGAAAAATTGGGATACTAAGACTGTTAATGGAGTTGTGCTCTATTGCTCCATACTGGTCCAATCATCCCACAACCATTCAGGAGAACAGTTTGGAACTATGCCCCCAAAGCTACAAAATTGCATACTCTTTGTCCCAGCAATACTACTGCTAGGTCTCTATTCTAAAGAGATCAAAGGAAAGGGAAAAGAATCTATTTGTACAAAAATATTTATAGCAGCTCTTTTTGTGGTGGCAAAGAATTAGAAATCAAAGGGCTGCCTGTCAGTTAATTGGAGGGTGAGTGAACAAACTGTGGTATATGATTGTGATGGAATACTATTATTATAAGAAATGACAAGCAAGATGTTTTTTCAGAAAAACCCACGAAGACTTAGATGAACTTATGCAAAGTGAAAAGACAAGAACAGAACCAAGAGAACATTGTACAAAGTAACAGCAATATTGTAAGAATGACTGACTATCGGGGCCACTGGGTGGCTCAGTGGATTGAGATCCAGGCCCACAGACAGGAAGTCCTGGGTTCAAATCTGACCGCAGACACTTCCTAGCTATGTGACCGTGGACAAGTCACTTAACCCCCTTTGTCTAGCCTGGTGATGGTAAACCTATGACACACGTAGCCATTTTTGATGACACGAAAGTATGGGGTCCCATGCCAAGGATGAAACATTTGCTGATAGACTGAGCACATATTAAAACTTACTTTTAAAAAACTTTTTTTTTTATTTATGTTTTCCTTTGCAAAATGGTTAATGTGCAGATATGTTTCTCATGTTTTCATATATATATAGTCAATATCAAATTGCTTTCATTCTCAAGAGTGGGGGATGAGTGAGATGGAGGGAAAGAATTTTTTAAATGATTGTTTAACATTTTTATAGGTAATTGGAAAATATTTAAAGACATAAAAATTATTTTAAAAAGCAATATTGAAAATGAAAATTCTAAATTTAAATCCCTGGATTATCATTTGAATTATTACCTAGCACATTATTCCAGACTTTGCAGCTTTTATAGGAATTTGATCTCAGTTCAGGAAAAAACTCTGTATGGTTTGTCTTTTGGATTCCTGGGGTTGCAGACCTCAGCTAAACTTTGGCCCTGGCCCAACTCTCAGATGATTACCACTGTTATAAGCCAAGTGGATTTCATCTTGTCTGGGTTTTCATTATAAAGCCTGCAGTGGCTCTGGCAAGCTTCATCTCATCTTCTGTTACCACAAAGGTGGTCTAATCAGAGGGGGACCATAAGGCATTGGAACATCCTCTGTCAGAGTCATTTCAGAGAAAAACAGAATTTGGAGGTTTAGCTTCAGTTCGTTAACTGGAGATCAAATATTTCATGAAATTTGTCCTAAGACCAGAACTTGGACCATAATCATGATTATAATTTTAATAATTGGATGTCTTTTAAAAAAATAAAAGAACTATTCAAATAACTTCAATTTGCCTTCTTAGTTGCTGTAGCTAACAGCAGCATGATAATCAGAAGTGTATTAAAATATTAGATCAATAATTATGCACAAAGACAAAGAACCCAAAAAACCCTCTAATTTTTTAATGTCTATAGAGCTCCTGCTATCAGACGACCTGTTGTTTTGACTGGTAAACTAAGAAAACATGATAAGATAATTACAGTGAAGTTCAAGCAGTTACCATATATAAAAGTACAATTATTAAAGAAAATTTTAAATGAAAATGTTTTAGATTGCTTTCAAAATACTTGAAAATAAAGGGATTTAAAATTAGTCGAAGCACTAAAATCTAAGAGAAGACTAAACAGCATCTCTCTAGTATCTGTCAGAATTTCAGCTTAGCATTAAGTTATTTTGGCATGAAATTCCAACATAATAATCAATGAGTAAGGAATAAAAAGAAAACCTCATTTTGAAAACAAAGGAAAAAGTTGAAGAAATAGAATGGGTGATCATCTTTAAGGGATACTGTAGGTGGGGTTCTGGTACAGGACAGGAAATCGTACTTCATTGACCTCAAAGGTCCTTTTATATCCCAAGATGGTGTGAACATTTTTATGTCATCTATTTCTTTCTCTCTTTTTATTCCTCAAAGTTATAGTTTTCTTCCTTTTATGACTAAGTCTCCAATATTTGACTTCCTTAACTAATGACTTATGCCTGCTATTTTCCCATTCTTCTAGATTTCTTCTATAATCTCCTCATTCTATATACTCTTTATTTTTTCATTAATTCATTCAATATCACAGACAGACTATATACATGTATTGTGCCAAAACTTTGAGGATTTATTTCAGAATGAAGAATAACCCTACCATTAAAGAGTAGGTAGCATAAGATGCTTTGGAGCCATAATTTCATGTATGGTGCACTTCTCAATCCTTACAAAATACAGCTTGTCCATACCACTTCACCAGTTTTTCATTGTGATTCTCACTTAAATTTTTCCAAAAATCCATCATCAATGGAATTGAAGCAAAGTTTCTCAATGATTATTTTGCTACTTCTCTACCAAAAAAGCAAGAGTTTTGGAAAAAACCTATGGTTGTAATTACTTGAACTCCTGGCTTCAAAGGGTTATAAAGGGGGAAAAAAGAGAAAGGTTATAGAGAATGGGAACCTTATTATGGAATCATGAAAGATGAATATCCCAATTTTCAGAGCAGAAGAAAGGAAGGAAGGCAGGAAAGAAAAAAGGAAACAGTCTTGAAACTGTAGGTGATTTGGAATTTGTTTTCCATTTACTAATTTTTATTTTTTAGAAAAGTTAACATGGTTACATGATTCATGCACTTACTTTCCCCTTCACCCCCTGACTCCCCACCCCATAGCCGATGAGCATTTCCACTGGTTTTAACAGGTGTCATTGATCAAGACTTATTTCCAAATTGTTGATAGTTGCATTGGAGTGTTAGTTTCAAGTCTACATCCCCAATCATGTCCGCCTTAATCCATGTGTTCAAGCAGTTGCTTTTCTTCTGTGTTTTCACTCCCGCGGTTCTTCCTCTGAATGTGGGTAGCGTTCTTTACCATAAGTTCCTCAGAACTATCCTGGGTCATTGCATTGTTGCTAGTACAGAAGTCCATTACATTCTATTTTACCACAGTGGTCTCTGTGTACAATGTTCTTCTGGCTCTGCTCCTTTCACTCTGCATCAATTCCTGGAGATCTTTCCAGTTCACATGGAATTCCTCCAATTTATTATTCCTTTGAGCACAATAGTATTCCATCACCAGCATATACCACAATTTGTTCAGCCATTCCCCAATTGAAGGACATACCCTCATTTTCCAGTTTGTTGCCACCACAAATAGCGTGGCTATAAATATTTTTGTACAAGTCTGTTTATCTATGATCTCTTTGGGGTACAAACCCAACAATGGTATGGCTGGATCAAAGGGCAGGCATTCTTTTATAGCCCTTTGAGCATGATTCCAAATTGCCAGCCAGAATGGTTGAATCAGTTCACAACTCCACCAGCAATGCATCAATGTCCCAATTTTGCCACATCCCCTCCAACATTCATTACTCTTCCCTTCTTTCATTTTAGCCAATCTGCTAGGTGTGAGGTGATACCTCAGAGTTGTTTTGATTTGCATTTCTCTAATTATTAGAGATTTAGAACACTTTCTCATGTGCTTATTGATACTTTTGATTTCTTTACCTGAAAATTGCCTATTCATGTCTCTTGCCCATTTATCAATTGGGGAATGGCTTGATTTTTTATACAATTGCTTTAACTCCTTGTATATTTGAGTAATTAGACCCCTGTGAGAGTTTTTCGTTATAAAGATTTTTTCCCAATTTGTGGTTTCCCTTCTGATTTTGGCTACATTGTTTTTGTTTGTACAAAAGCTTTTTAGTTTGATATAATCAAAATCATTTATTTTACATTTTGTAATTTTCTCTAGTTTTATGGGCGAGTTCATCCCATTCACATTCAGAGTTATAATTATCAGTTGTGTATTCCCCAACATTTTGGTATCCTAGTTCTACCCCTTCTTCTTACGTTATTTCCTTTTAAACCAGTGGTTTGTTTTAGACCAGCCCCCCTTGTCCCGTCCCTTGATTTACTTCCCTTTCCACCCCTTCCCTTGTTATTCACCTCTTTTTTTTTTATTTTTAAGGTCTAATGAATTCCTTCCCCCTTCTTCTTCCCTCCCTTTATTGACCTCCCCACTCCCCTCCTCCCCTTGGTTTATCCCTTCTGACTTACTCAGTAGGGTTAGATAGAGTTCTATATCCAAATGGATATAGCTACTCTTCCCTCTCAGGGTTAATTCCACTGAGGGTAAGGTTTAAATATTACCTCTCAATGCTCTCTTTCTCTCCTTCTTATAATAATACTCATCCCCTACCCTTCCCATGCCTTCTTTGTGTGTAATAGAATATCCTATTTTTTTAATTCATTCAAGTTTCTCTTAGTGTCCTCTATTATTCACCCCCCTCTTTCCCATCCTCATATCATCTTAGACCATATAGTACTCCTACCTCTCCCTATGAATAATTCTTCTAATTACTATAATAGTGAAAACTATAATAGTGATTAGAGTTCACTACAGAGAATTATACATAACATATCTCCACATAGGAATACAAATAATTAGATCTTATTGAAGCCCTTAAAGAGGCAAATTTAAAAAAAATAAGAGTTTTCTTTCTTTCCCCTCTGTTTCTTATTTACCTTTTCATGTTTCTCTTGATTTTTGTGGTTTGCTATCGAACTTTCCATTTAGTCCTGGTCTTTTCCATGCAAATACTTGGAAATCTTCTATCTTGTTGAATGCCCATACTTTCCCCTGGAGGTATATAGTCAGTTTTGATGGGTAGTTGATCTTTGGTTGAAGACCCAGTTCTCTTGCCTTTCTGAATATCATATTCCAAGCCATGCGGTCTTTTAGTGTGGAGGCTGCCAGATCCTGTGTGATCCTGATTGGTGCTCCTTGATATCTGAATTGTCTCTTTTTGGTTTCTTATAAAAATTTTCCTTTTACTTGGAAGCTCTTGAATCTGGCTATTATATTCCTGGGGGTTGTCTTTTCAGTGTAGAGGGTGATCTATGGATCCTTTCAATGTCTATATTGCCTTCTTGTTGTGGAACTTCAGGGCAATTTTGCTGAATAATTTCTTTTAGTATGGAATCCAAATTTCTATTTCTGCTTTTTCAGGAAGACCAATGATTCTCAGATTGTCTCTTCTAGAACTGTTTTCTTGGTTTGTCAATTTCTCATTGAGATATTTATTTGTTCTTGCTGTCTTGAGAGATCATTAGCTTCTAATTGCTCAATTCTAGCCTTTAGAGACTGGTTTTTGGCTATAACCTTTTGGTTTTCGGCTATAATCTTTTGGTTTTCCTTTTCAGTCTGGTCGTTTCTGTTCTTCAGTTTACTTGCCTCACTTTCCAATTGTAAAATTCTGCTTTTTAAACTGTTATTTTCTTGACTGATTTCCTTTTGAGCTATTTCCCACTTCTCTAGCCAAATCTTTTCCATCTTTCTCATCATCTCAGATTTGAACTCTTCAAGAGCTTGTAACCAGTTTTCATTATTTTGAGAAGGTTTGGATGTGATTGCTTGTTTATTCTCCTCTTCTGTTTGCTCTGTTGTCTGGATTTTCTCTGTGTAAAAGTTGTAGAGTGTTAAAGATTTCTTCTTGTTTATCTTTCTCTTCTGGGTTCCTGATTTTGGCTTGCCATTTTTAGCCCAGCGCCTTCTCAGCTTTATCCTCACACTCAGGGTCTGTCTGGGTCCTTTAGGCTCCTGAGGTCTCAGGTCTTGTTATTCTCAGGGTCAAGCCTCCTGGTGGTCCCCTTGTTTGATCCTCTGCCAGAAGCTCCTTTAACAGTCTCAGGGCGCTGCTTCCACAGTCGTGCACCCCTCTGCACTGGTTCCCCACTCAAGGTTTCTGAGCCTTCCACTGAGCCTGAGTCTGGTTCATGAGAGCCTGAGCTCAAGGTCTGTGTTCAAAGTCCGCACGTTCTTTAGCCTCTTGGGGTCTTAAGTCTTGCTGCTCTCAGAAGCAGGCCCTGGAGCTGCCAATGACTTAATGGGTGCCCCAAACTTGCTCTAACTCTTTTGCACTGGCTTTGGCACTGTAGATGGTGTGTGGGGGAGGGGGTTGCTCAGCTCACAATTTAGTGAGAGCCGTTTCACCCCTTTATAGCATGGAAATGCCCCGAACCCACATACCTTCAACACTGCACCCTGTTGTGGGGTCCCTTCATTCGTCTGGATTTGTTTTTATGTCCCCTTGAGGAGTCCTATATGTTTCACTTAGGAGAGGTTAAGCAGCTGCTTTTTACTCTGCCGCCATCTTAACCAGGAAGCCCTGCCCACTTTTGTGATTTGGATTTTTGACAAGATTCTTAAATGTATTTTTAAAGGGATGGTTAGAGAATATATAGAAAAGAAAACATTCATCTAGAAATTTAATATGACTTCATCAAGAATAGATCAAGCCAGAGCAGCTGGGTAGCTCAGTGGATTGATAGGCCTAGAGATGGGAGGTCCTAGGTTCAAATCCGGCCTCAGACACTTCCCAGCTGTGTGACCCTGGGCAAGTCACTTGACCCTCATTGCCTATCCTTACCTTCCTTCCACCTAGGAACCAATACACAGAAGTTAAGGGTTAAAAAAAAAGAATAGATCAAGCCACCAAGCAAGAGATAGGGAATATTACAAAATGTAAAATGAATAATTTTGATTATATTACATTAAAAAGTTTTTGTACAAACAAAACCAATGCAACCAAAATTAGAAGGGATGCAACAAATCGAGGGAAAATTCTTTATAACAAAAACCTCTGAAAAAGGGCTAATTTCTCAAATTTATAAGGAGCTAAATCAATTGGACAAAAAATCAAGCCATTACCCAATTGATAAATGGGCAAGGGATATGAATAGGCAATTTTCAGATAAAGAAATCAAAACTATCAATAAGCACATGAAAAAGTGTTCTAAATCTCTCATAATTAGAGAAATGCAAATCAAAACAACTCTGAGGTACCACTTCACACCTAGCAGGTTGGCTAATATGACAGCAAAAGAAAGTAGTAAATGTTGAAGGGGATGTAGCAAAATTAGGACGCTAATGCATTGCTGGTGGAGTTGTGAATTGATCCAGCCATTCTGGAAGGCAATTTGGAATTATGTGTAAAGGCCTTTAAAAGATGCCCTGCCCTTTGATCCAGCCTTACTACTCCTGGGTTTATACACCAAAGAGATAATAAGGAAAAATATAAATACAAAAATATTTATAACCGTTCTCTTTATGGTGGCAAAAATTGGAAAATGAGGGGATGCCCTTTGATTGGGGAAGGACTGAACAAATTGTGGTATATGTTGGTAATGGAATATTATTGTGCTAAAAGGAATAATAAACTGGAGGAATTCCATGTGAACTGGAAAGACCTCCAGGAATTGATGCAGAGTGAAAGGAGCAGAACCAGGAAAACCTTGTACACACAGATGGATACACTGTGGCACAACCAAACATAATAGACTTCTCTACTAGCAGCAATGCAATGGTCCAGGATAATTCTGAGAAACTTAAGAGAAAAAAAGCTATCCACATCCAGAGAAAGAACTGCAGAAACCCAGAAGAAAAACAACTGCTTGATCACATGGTTTAATGGGGATATGATTAGGAATGTAGACTCTAAATGATCACTCTATTGTAAATATAAATAATATGGAAGTGGGTCTTGATCATGATACATGTAAAACCTAGTGGAATTGCTCGTTGGCTATGGGAGGGGGGAGAGAAGGGGAAGGGAGGAAGAAAGGGAAAGAACATGAATCGTGTAACCATGGGAAACAAATTCTAAATTAATTAAATAACTAAAAAAACTTAAATAAATTGAAAAATATACAAAGACAGAAAAATAAAAGAATAACCATACTAAACTTATTTTCTTTTTAGAGAAAGGCATGCTATAGATATACTTAATTCAATTTTAGAAAAGTATTTAACATATTTTGTCATATAATTCTTTTAAGAAAAAATGGAGAAATGTGGACTTTGCAATAGTATATTAGGTGGATTCCGGACTAGGTAAATGGCATGACAAAAAAAATTATGTTTTGATGTTAACTTGAAAGTGGATCTCTAATAGAATACCCCAGGTGTTCATTGCTTGTCCCTGTGATGCTTAACATTTTCCTCAGTGTCTTAAAACTTTTGTGTTTGTCGTCTATGGGGATGATACCAAATTGGGATTAATCATAACCCATTAGACAATGAGAACTAAAAAGAAGCTTAACAATTTATAATATTAGGCTGAATCGGTTAACATGTAGTTTAATGGTAATAATTGTAGCCTTATACTTGTGTTCAAAAAATCTTCATATGTACCAAATGAGAAGGGCAAAAAGGTGGCTTGACAGCAGTTCATCTGAAAAAGACCTGTGGGTTTTAATGAACTGCAAGCTTAAAATGAATCAGTAACATGGTGTGGCTTGGAGAAAAGTTCATGTTATTTTAAGTTGCATTAGGAGAAACCAAGAGAATTTATAGTTCTGTAGTACTCTTCTATTGTCAGATTAAATTGGGAATGTCAAGTTCAATTCCAGATCCTACATTTTAGGAAGAATATCGGCAAGTGTTCAGAATAGGCTGACCATCACCGTGAAGGGCCTTGAAAGCTATATGAGGATCAGTTGGAGGAACTGTTTAGCCTAGAGAAGTAAACACTTAGAGGGAACATTGTTGTTGTCCTCAAACCTTTGAAAGAAGGATTAGACATATTTTGCTGGCTCTGGAGGCTAGAATTAATTTTTATAATGTAGCAATCTCATTATACCACTCTTCTGTTCAGAAACCTTGAAAAACTCACCATTATTTATTAAATGCAGTATAAACCTCTTATCCTGGCATTAAATGATCCTATACAATTTATCTTCATCCTATCTTTATAACCTTATGTCATATTTCTTCCCTTTATGCATGTTATTTTCTAGCCAAACATACCCATCAAATGTACTTTATTCTCATTCTGCTTTCTCCCATTGTAGCTTTTGCTTCAACCCCACCCTCCCTTCCTGCCCTCTGCTTCACCTATTGCTAGCTCTCATTTATAGAAAATTCAGGTGGTCTCCTCTTTTTCTCCTTTCTCCCCATCTCTCACACTTTTTAAATTTTTTTCTTTTACTATAAACTAAAATGCCAAACAAAATGAGCATTTTATATTCAATAATGAATAGGAAAAGACTACATATGAAACTATGCATCTCTTATTAGATAGAACTTGCATTTCTTTTTAAATATTTAATAAATTCAGCATTTTTCAAAGCTATTTTTGCTTGTCTGTGATTCATTCTGACCTTCCTTCTGCTTTCTTCTCTTTTTGGAAGGATATTTTATCCCAGGCCCTATCTCTCTACCATCCCTGCCATTGCCCACCAGAAAAAAGATAATTTAGTATACATAACTAAGCAAAATTAATTCCTCTGTTTGCTGTATCTGTAACTGTGTGCCTTATTCTCCAAATTGGAGTCTTGCCTTTCAAGAAGTAGGCATTATACTTTATCATTAGTCCTCTATAATGATGGTTGGTTATTCCATTGATCATATTCATAATTCTTTCAAAGTTGTTTATAATTACAGTTTTGTCATGTAAAATGTTCTGGGTCTGTTCATTTCACTCTGCAACAAATCATGTAAAAGTATTTAAGTTATTCATAAACTTTCTGTCATCATCTTCATAGCATGATAATAGCCCATAACCAGTTTATATGTCATAATTTTTCCAGACACTCCCCAATTTTTGGATACCTTAATTTTCCACTTTACCACAATTTTCTTTTTTTTTTTTAAACCCTTGTACTTCGGTGTATTGTCTCATAGGTGGAAGATTGGTAAGGGTGGGCAATGGGGGTCAAGTGACTTGCCCAGGGTCACACAGCTGGGAAGTGGCTGAGGCCGGGTTTGAACCTAGGACCTCCTGTCTCTAGGCCTGACTCTCACTTCACTGAGCTACCCAGCTGCCCCCCACAATTTTCTTTTTGATGTTCAAACCTTTCAAAACCTAGTTCCACTCCCTACCCCTGCAACTTTCCAATCTTTTTACACCTTACTCCATTTCCCCACCTTCCCCACACACTTCCCCTGTTTCTTTGATCCAGTGACTTCTGGGCATTTTCACTGATTTCCACCCCCTCACCCCAACTCCTGAAATGCTCTCCCTTCTCATCTCTGCTTTTTTACTTCCCTTGCTTCCCTTGAGTCCCACCTAAATTCTCACTTTCTACAGGAAGTCTTTTCTCCACCCTCTTAATTCTAGTATTTTCACTGTATTGTTTATTTCCCATTTGACTTATATATGGTTTTTTTTACATAGGAATTATTTACATATTGTTTCCCATGTTATATTTTGAGTTCGAGTGCAAGACTTTTGTCTTTTTTTAATATCTCCAACCCTCACACAATGTCTAATGTTTAAGCAATGTTTATTGATTGACTATTATAAATATTTTATATATGTGTCCTTTTTCTTTTTTTTGTGCTCTTTAGGGTATAGGTCAAATAGTGGTATCAAGGAGTTGAAGGGTATGTAACAATTTAGTGATCTGAGGGAAATATTTCCAAATTGCTTTCCCAAAATGACTAACACTTCCTAGATTCACTAAGAGTGCATTAGTATTCCTGCTTTTCTGTGGTCATTTTATAGTGTCATCTTCTCATTTTTGTCCTTTTTACCTGTTTGGTAGGTGCAGGATAGAACTTCTGAATTGCTTTCATTTGCATTTATCTAATTTTTAGTTATTTGGAGCTTTCTTTTTCATATTGCTCTTGATAATTTGGATATCTTCCTTTGAAAATTTTCTTTCATGTGCTTTGATTTGAATTACACACACATATATACACACAGTTTATATGTATGTTGTATACATTTTTAATATATATGATATGAGGTCTTTATCAAAGAAACACAACAAAGATTTTTTTCCAGTTAACTGTTTCTCTTCTAATTTCTACTATATTTGTGCAAGAACTTAAAAATGTCATGTAATCAAAATTATATATTTTATATTCTGTGATTCTTTTTATTCCTTGTTTGGTCATGAACTCTTCCCCAACCATGATTTAGAAAAGATATTTTCTTCTTTACTCCTCTAATTTGTTTATGATATCACCTTTTATAACCAAATTATATAAAAATTTACAATATATCTTGGTATATGACATGAAATATTTATATACAATTTCTTGAAAGTTTTCGGTTTTCCTAACCGTTTTTGTCAAGTAGTGAATCTTTAGCAGCTGAGGTTTTGGGGTGTGTGAAAATCTATGCTCCTGTGTTTGTTTGCTTCATTATATTGTCTGGAAAATCTGTCCCACTGATCTCTTTTTTTTTTTTTTTAGCCATGGTCTAATCATTTTTAATAATTACTCTACTGCTTTATGGGATATTTGCTAGACCTCTTTTCTTCCCACTAAAAAACTAATTTCTCTTGAGATTCTTGACTTTTTGATGCTACAGCTGAATTTTTTTCAGCTCTTTCAAGTAATCCTTGGACAGTTTGACAAGTATGACATTGACTCAATAAATTCATTTAGATACTACTATCATTTTTGTTCTATTGTATCGATCTACCCATAGTTACTCCCTTCTCCATGAACCTTTCCCTTCCCTTCCCCAGCTGTTTGTGATCTCACTCCCTTCATATTTTTTGTCTTATTCATTGTGTCTCTCATTTTGAATTTATATTTTTAATCGTATATTTCTAATTGTATTCATTATTTCAAAATATCTTCCCTTACTTATGAGAAAGAATGCTATCCACATTCAGAGGAAGAACTGGGGGAGCAGAAACACAGAAGAAAAACAACTGCTTGAATACATGGTTTGATGAGGATGTGACTGGGGATATAGACTCTAAAAATCATTCTAATGCAATTATTAGTAATATGGAAATAGTTTTTGATCAATGATACATGTAAAACCCAGTGAAATTGCACATCAGCTATGGGGGGGTGGAGAGGAGGGAAAGAATATGAATCATGTAACCATGGGAAAATATTCCATATTAATTAATTAACTAAAATTTTTAAATTAAAAATGTCTTCCTTACCTATTGGATTATAATTTCTGTGAGAGCAGGGATTATGACTTCTTTGTAACCTCAGTACTTTTATAAGAATATATAAATATAAGTTAATCAATGAGAAACCAGCAAGTGTATAATGCCTTGAACTTGTGGGTGCTTAATAAATGTTTACTGAATTGGATTTTAAAACCATTTAGGGTTTAAAATGCTGTCAGTTTGGTGGAGATGCCCTATAAGCACCTGAAAATGTAATGTGGCTACTTGGATGAAAAAATTTGGATGAAAATATATTAATTTCTCCTCTGGGAAAAAGAAGTAGGGCTATAACTTCTGTACTTGTAAAGACATATTAATTCGCATTTCCTTTCTCTTTTGCTTCTTCAGTCCCTGAACAACCATACACTTCATTTACACTATTTCACCTGCAGTGTTCACCAGAAAGGTTTTTCTTCAGTGTCCTTACACCTCCTAGAGCTTTCCCATTCTTCTCTTTGTTATTTAGTCTAGTAGCCTGTAACCACATGAACAAACAATATAAGAGAAAACCTTCTATCCTAATGAAAATGGCATCCTGCTTAGGATTCAGGAAATCTGGATCCAGGTTCCACCCTTGAAACTTATGATGATTCTAATTATTTTACATTCATGTTCTGGTTTTCCCCACTGCAAAAGAACATATATATCTTTTCCTTACCTGCTTCTCAGAGATAGGTGAGATAATAAAAGAGGTATTTTGAGGGAAGTTTATCATAGAATAAAGTGACTCTGCAAAAAGTCCTGAAAATGAAAATGATCCTTGATTCACATGGAAATAAATACTGTTTTTATATTTTAAAAAAATACAAATAGTGTTTATGCCTAAGCCTCTGTACATGTGTACTTGTCTAACTCTAGTTGGGCCCAGGATTTCATTAGAAACAGAAGTTCATGTTGAAGAAAGGGAGAGAGCACAGAGTAGTCACAAACCAGACTACTGTTTTCCACATTCATTAAATAAATGCTTCCTCTGCCTGGCCCTAGCAGTTTAGGGGACGTTTATAGGCAATTCATTTGTAATTACTCTCAGTCCTCACTTTTCTAACAGAGTGGGCTGGCCTCCCTGGAAACATCTAGTCACTAACCCAGCTCTCTAATATCACCGATGACTTTGCTCATCTCCTGCTGCTGGGCAGCATTTGGTGTTTTTAATTTTCTTATTTATTGAACAGAGCCAGAGCCAAGGATTACTCTCCTTATTCACTGTGTAAATCTTGAACATTATCTAGCAGGACCCACCTCATTATCTATGGCCCCCCAGGCTGATTTTGGCTGCAACTTTCCAGCTCCAGTGGTACTCTGAGATAAGGAAGGAAGGAAGGAAGGAAGGAAGGAAGGAAGGAAGGAAGGAAGGAAGGAAGGAAGGAAGGAAGGAAGAAGAGAGAGGCAACTCCAAGTTAAAAAGTATGCTTTATAGAATATAGCCATGACTGATGGAGACAGAATCAGCCCTGATGTAGCCATGACTGATGGAGACAAAAATCAGCAGAAACTAGAAGAGGTTCAAGCAAGCACAATATAAGGTAGCATGCAAAGATTCAGAATATGGCATGGATACTGCTCATAGCATCATTTTAAAGGCTACAAGTCAACATTCTCACATCCCTTTAGCTTACAAAGCACTGTAATACCACCCCCACCCCCACCATGCACACAAGCACACACATGCACAGAACTATACCACTTTCAATATTTTAGTTTCTGGAATTTAAAAAGACATTTTTCAAGGAGTAAGCTCCTTTACAGATAGAGGCAAAGGAAGGCATCCCTAACATATACTAAAGATCTGAGGTCCAATAAACATTAGAAAGGAATAGGAAGAAATCTGAGTAAAAGCATCTGATTTCTGGAGCTCTAGCTTAAACGAGTGAAGATCTCCTCATTTGAGGAGCTAAGAAATTGGCCCTTAGAATCATAGTATCTTAGAGTTCTGAGGGACCATAAAGAACAACTAGCTCAACTTCCCCATTTTACAGTTGAGGAAAGCAAAACCCAAAGACATTAAGTGATTTACCCAAGTTCATGCAGGTAGTAGCAGAACTGGGACTACAACTAAAGATTCCCAAAGCTAGTCCAGTGTATTTTGTGCCCTACCACTGGTGGCTAGCTATTCTGCTTGTCATTCTGAACTCCTAGGTGGGAAACAACTTTGAATAAAGTAAAGTTTTTTCCATCTAGAAAATATGTGTGTGGTGGGGTTGAGAGTTGGGGTGGACTTGGTAGTCTCTTGGGGCCCTCCTATCTCTATGATTCTATCATTTTAACTGTTCCTAAGGATTCTGAAAAAGTACCCAGGTTGGCCATTTCTTTATGATATAGGATATTCTGCAGCACCAGAAATATAATTACTATAAAGCATTCTGGATCAGTTTGGAGACTCCAGACAAAACCCAACATGGCTGCTTATTTATTTTCTAGAATAATAGGAACACTCCTAAAAAGTGTGGTAGAAGTGTATTCTTTTATTTGAGGCTCCACTTCCTCCTTTAACAAGGCTAAAAGTAGCATTCTTGCTGCAGCCTGTTCTATGTGTTCTATTTATAAGACATGAGTGTGGATAAATCCTAGCAGATAAATCCAGTTATATTATCACTGACCTAGAAAGTGTTTGAATATCAGGTACTTAATACAAAAGGTGTCAAAATCACACATCATTTTTCCTTTTCCTTATTAGCAAAGTTATTTGTCTTTGGCATTTTTTATGTTTCCAATGAGTCTAAGCCTAAAAATTCTCTCTAACTAGCCAAACCCTTTCAGTAAAAGAAATTAAAACTAACTTTGGAGGCATCCCAACTCTTGAAAGTCATGATTTTGTTTTGTTTTTTATTTTAACAAATAAAAGGCTAATATCCCAGGCAGATGATGGGCCCCTCGTTTTCATTACTTTGAAGAAGTGATATTTGTACCCTGGCAGATTTGACACCCAATTAGAAGTTCAAACAGCATAGAGTCCCAGTTTTGTATAACTTTTTTCCTATAAATATATGATAAGAAAGATTCTTTTACTTCTGATATAAAGTGATACTTTGCTTAAACAATTACCCCCAAAATAACCAACTATATCCCAGGGTTGTGAATATCAAATGAAATCTTATATATAGTAATCTGGAAATCAGAAAGTGATATGTAAAGGCTATAGCAACTTGTGTGGTTTAGTTTTGTTTTTTTCAGTTGCATCTGACTCTTCATGACCCCATTTGGGATTTTCTTGGCAAAAATATTGGAATTGTTTGCCATTTCCTTCTCTAGATTGTTTTGCAGATGAGGAAACTGAAATAAACTAGGTTAAATGACTTGTCTAGGGTCACATAGCAACTACCACATTCTATTAGAAATCTGTCAAGAAAGTCCCCAGAGTACTATTAGATAGATGACTTTTAAGGGAGGCAGGTTCCTTACATACAGTAGACTGCATTTATAGCATATAAATTCTTATTATTCTCAAGCACTAAGTGAACTTTCCCTGTATTGAGTGTCCAGTAGCTTTTTCTTCTTTTTCCTTAGATTTTGGCCTAACCCTGAGATATTTAGACACCTATTCACTTATAACCTGCCCTCTCCTTTGGCAAAGGAATTATTTTCTCTTGTAAAATAAAAATGAAAGTGTCCTCTCTGACAAAAGTTACATGAATGTGGAAAATAAAAAGATTTCTCAAAAAAGGAAATTTAGACTAGGGAGGTTAAGTTACTTGCTCAAGGTCACACACTAAATGGCAGAAGCAGGATTTGGTCCAAAGCCTTTCAGTGCCAATATAGTATATATGATTTGATTGATTGATTGATTCCTTCAGGTATTCATTGAACATTTACTATGTTTCCAGGACTCTGCTAGATACTGTGGCTAACGCAAAAAAAGTTTAAGCCATGATTTCTACTCTAAGAAAGTTTGTGGTCTTGTAAACAACTTTAAAACAAGAACGAATGTGAAAATGTAATTGAAGCTTTATGGAGTAGTGTGGTACTCAGAGGAAGGAGAAATTTCTTCTGATCAAGGCTTGGAGGCAAAAAGGAATTAAGCTAGGTCCCTTGGAGAAGATGGCATTCAGTTTTCAGATTTTCAGATTTAGAGTTGAAAAGGGCTTTAGAGGTAATCTAATCTAGCTCCTTCATTATGCACATGAGAAGACTGAGGCCCAGAGATGTGAAGTGATAGCCCTAGGCCAAACAAGGGACCAAGGAACAGAGTTGGGATATGAATTCAGGCTGTCTGATTCCTGAAACCCTTTCCACAGACTACAGATTCACATACAGAGAAGGGAAAACCACCTGCTAAACTATTTTTATCCGAAAATGACATGGCTTCCATAATGAAACCTAAACTGGAGATGGATTCATAAAGGCCATTTGCATTAATTGCTACATTTTTCCTCTTTCTATATACAAACTATAATCCCTTCATAGTTTTTGTGTTTTGGAATTTTTTTATGCCTATAATTTAGATCTAGTTAAAAGTATTTGTAGTTTGGAGCAGTTAGGTGGCCAAGTGGATAGAAAGCCAGGCTTGAAGATGGGAATTCCTGGGTTCATATCTGGCCTTCAGACCTAGCTGGATGACCCTTGGCAACCACTAGCTCTTACAACTCTTCTGCCTTAGAACCAATACTCAGTCTTGGTTCTAAGACAGAAGGTAAGAGTTTCAAGAAAAAATAAAGTTTGTGTAGCTTGATGAACTTTCAAAGTTAAAACATGACATAGAATGAGGTCAGTTTAGCCAGAGCCTTCAGATTCAGAAGAATCTCCTTTATTTTCTTCATAAAGACACAAACTAATCATAATCAGTTTGACTATCTACTTACAATGTTAAATGTATTAAATTATAAGCTCCTCAAAGACAGGAGACGTCTTATTTAGGTTTCTTAAGGTTTATCACAGTGTTCTGCATCTAGTGAGACTATAGTTAGTGTTGGTTGAATTGAACTGAATCTAAGACTGTAAGATAATATTCTAAAATGCTGAGAAACCTTAATACATGGTTGTGAGAGAGGTGAAATATTGCTATCTATTTAGAGAATTGAGAAGAGTTGAGGATTCATGGGATTATCTCGTTTTATTAGATACAGCAGTAATTCCTAGATTATAAATTCTTCTAGGGCAGAACTGTTCAGATCATTTGTCTATAGTTCAGGACCATGCATATTCTTATGAATCCTCAGTGTCTTAAGATTAAGAGAAACTGAAGTAACTGTGTTCTTCATTTTATTCAGCATGAAATGAACAGTTTTCCCTGGAAAAGAAATACTATTCATTCCAAATGAATTAAAACCTAGATGATTTCTTTTTGTTCCTGTTTTTAAAAGCTTCTCTGTCCATTTCCCATCCAGCCCTAATTAAAAACCTAACTGCCAGTTTTCATTTGGAGACACCTCAAGAGATCGTATGGTGCCTCCATGCATATTGCCTTTTCCTTAAGTGAGATTCTTAGAAACTATTGTGTCCTGCTTCCAGTGTGGCTACAAATCATGTCTTGGAAAAGCCTATAACCAATAGAAATCTTGGTGTCGATCCAAAACCCAGACTCACCAACCTTTCAAGCTGTGGGATTCTTTTTGAAATTATGGTGGTGTTGAAATTAGAACATAGTTGCTAATTGCCAAATTTTGCCTAAAAGCTTTCACAAATAGACAAATTAAGATTTATCGTGAATATTGTATGTGGATACCTCTGTATAGGAATCTATTTTTATGGCCTCATTATAAAAATAACATCATGCCTAACCCCAGCATCATTTTAACTGAATGGGCTCTGGTCTGAGAGAGCAGCAAACACATGAAGGCTGGTCATACCTATGGAGTTGTTGCTGAAGACTGAATCACTAACCAAAAGCCAGTGAAATACATGTATGTTTGGGTGGGGGAGAGGGTTTGATTTTGAACCTCCACAAACCTTGGATATAGGCCAGAGTTGGATGGGTGCAAGGACAGATAAAACCCCCCTTAACAAAAACAGACCTGAGGTTCCATTCAAAGGCCTTTTGTCAGAGACACACCCTTTGGGGTTGGACTTTCTGTTACCCCTGACTCCCAGAGATCCTAAGAGCCAAGATCGCTCTACTACAGGTTTCCTCCAGGAATCTCCAAAGACCAGATGAATGCTTGGAAAATGCAGATACTTTTACTTCTAGCTTTTGGGGAGGATAAGAAGATACAGGAGAGAAAGGAGGTAGCAACTTCTTGGAAGGTGGCAAGCTTCTTTCTTTCTCTCTGTGTGTGTGTATGTGTATTTGTGTGTGAGAGAGAATTGTGCTGCCTACTGTACTTTGAAGCCATCAGGAAAGTGCTACTGGGAGGGAAAATAAGCCGCAATTAATCACCTAAATTTCCCTCCCCCTTTAATGAGCGACATGCAGAACTGCTTAATGACACTCTGGGTGGGCTGCTTAACAAGCCTGCCTACTAGTTTCTCTAGTGTCAGTATCTTGCTCCCCATGATACTTTTCCTCCTACGAGCTCGTGCAGAACTGTGGGAAGTCATTATATAAGGCCAGTCCACATGATGAGATTGTTGTTTACTTGTATGCATGTCTGTATGTGAGCTCCATGCCCACCGGTCATTTCCTCAGGGTTTTCTGCCTCCCAGGCACCCAGCCTTAGTAGTAAAAGGCCTAGAGATGTGTCCCCCACCCCTATACTCCAGTAAACTTATTTCTTCCCCTTTATTCTTTCCCCTACAGAGCCAAGTATACCAGTGCCACATAACCTGTTTTGGGCAATGAAAGCAGTTTCTTGGAACCAGCCTGGTCAGCTCTCCAATAGCTTAGGAACAGATTAATGCTCTTCTCAAAAATAGAACATGCAACCAGTTAAAGTTTGGGGTCATTAAAGCAGCGGCTCCCGTCTCCTTGGTAACAAGGGACTGACATGCACTTTCCCATTGGTAGAGGCACTCTTCAGACATTTAGTCATGCTTGTGCTGCTGCAGGTGTCTCTGAAATTACACTACTAAATTCGGAGTTGGCTGTGTTACCTGTAAAGGAAGGGAAGAGAGGGTAGAACTGGGGAGGGGCAGAGGGAGAAGGGAAGGGAGAAAGAATGCCACAGGAGAGAAAGTGATGTGATCACAGAACATGACTTTAACAATGAACCTGCCCCCTGCCCAAGTTTTCTTTAGACTGTGACTGCCATTCCCCTCTCCTCTCTGAGGACCTCTTTTGATTCTCCTATTCTTAGTTTCCACTGAGGATATATTCTCCTTCTCCCTGTTTGTGATGCTCTGTTATAGTAATGAAGTATATTGCCAAGAACGCAATCTCACAACCAAGAATATTGACAAATGCATTCCCAGGCTGGGCAGAAATAGAAGCATGCACAATCTGGGATGCTTGACTGATGGGGAAGCAAGTGAATCATAAAAGAAAAGGCAGGGTCTCAAAGAGTGAGATGCACAGAATAGCACTCAGTGTTGGTCTGTTCCATAGGCGGGGGAGGGATGGAGACTGGAGAGAGTGAAGGTGGAGGAAATGAGACAGAGCAGCTGATATATAAGGGAGAGAGCAGCAGTGTGGGCACAAACATGGGTGTAGCTCAAATGGCGCCCACCTAAATGCTTGCTGTTCTCAAACTGGCTTTTTATGACTAGGGTGGCAAGATCCTTTATGTACAGAAGTCATCTGATACCAAGAATCAGCCTTCATACTACCTACTCACACAGTTTTAGATTTAGGACGAAGCATGAACTTTCTTATTAGGGCTACCAAATCTTGGAAAGCCTAGCAACAAAGCAGGCGTCTGGAGCTTCTGCTAGCTAGGGAATTGATCTGGGTGTTTATTTAAGGGAGGTAAAAATGAATTTGAATTAACCATAGAGAACTAAGCATAGGATTTGGTAACTAGGGCTTTCTTACTCAAATCTATGCTTTAACTATCTCTCTAGCTAGCCAGGTTGCCAGCCTTGTTTCCTCCACCTTTTTTCAAACACTTTATCACTCTTGGATAAAGTTGGGTCATGATTCTACCCTGAGGCAGCTTCAGAAGGGGTCCTATTTTTCCAAATTGTGTTATTTAGAACATGTGAAATGTGAAAGAAAATATGAAACATATGAAATATATGAAATACACCAATATGAAAGTAAAAAATCCTACAAAGGAAAAATATTCCCACAGAGTCATGTGCAATAGATATTCAGGTCATTCTCTTCTTTCTGGGAGCACTGGTTTGAATAAAATTCAAGAAGTAAGTTACACTAAGCTAAGAATCAGTCCAAGACACTTCCAATTCCATGTTAGCAAGAACCCAGAAAGTTACATCAAGAGTGGTTTAACATTCTGGGAGCAGTTTTGTGCCACATTGGTGTGGAAGTGCGTCTATTTCAGTCATAGAAACATCATCTCTGATATGGCATTACTCTTCCCTGAGTGAAACCTGTGTGGGGTTCCTTGTCAAATGGCTGGCATCTTCTCTGTCCCATAGTGTGTGACTGGTCCATTTCAATACCTGCCCAGATGTTCTTAAAGCCTCTACCTATGTGTGGTTCTTAGTGCTTTTTATGCAAGAGCCAGGTAGTTGATTAAGAAATATATGATCATCCTGATTCCTAAAGAATAGTCGTGTAATTTCCTGCTATTTTTATGTCAAGATATTTTAGGGAAATAAAAAGATGTACGGGACCACAAAGAGTCCTGCTGACTGAAAGTTTAATACCAGCTTATGGGGCATTATCAAACCTTAAAATTAGTGTGGATTATTTTAAGGGTTTTTTTAGGCATTTTAAATGATGAATTTGAGAGCAAGCATAAGTTAGTAGATTTATTCTATACTTATTATGCCTATTTAGGTGGAATCGTTAACAGCCTAGAAAAAGAAAAAAAATGACTCTGAAGTTATATAATAATAATTATAATAATACAAATGACCACTCAAAATTAAGATGCTATTTAATTGGGGGGGATATTAGACAACAAGATAAAAAGCCTAAAAAGATAATACTATCATAAATACAACTAAAAAACTGGGAGTTAGCCTCATTTATTAGCTGAACAAGTGGGGAGTTCATGTTTCTCTTTCTGACATGATGCTAAAATTATTTTCAGGAGCAAGAAAAGAGACTGAATAAATTGTCTGATACAGTTTGTTTCTTCTGCCCTTATTGGCAGCAAACATAAGTCAGAAAATAAACTTTCCTCTGTATGCTAAGGGCTAGGCAATTTTCATATAGAGTTGAAAACAAAGAAGGGAGACTAACGATAATTTAAGGAAGAGCAAAAGGAATGAACACAAACATGGATGAGAGTATCCTTGAAGAAAAAGCTAAAGAAATTGGTGTAATTTTTATATAAATCCCACTCAGAGGAAAGAAGGCTATTTCATGATTGTCTGAAACATACATTAAGGGATAGGCTGCTGGCCAGTTCTGAACATCAGACTAAAGGTGATGGTCCTTTATTATGATAAAACAACGGAATAGGTAACCAAGGGAGTCTTATTTTTTTTCCCTATCATTGAATGTCTTTCCCCATTAGAATGCAAGCTACTCGATTTTCAAATAATTGGGACCCCAAAGTCCATCCAGTCTATCTCTTTCATTTTATAGATGAAGAACTGTGGCCAAAAGGGGCTACAAGTAAGTATTAGAGTGAAGATTCAAACCTAAGTCCTTGACTTAAAAACCAGGAGTCTTTCTACTGTACTGTGATGCCCCTTAGAATGCTCTTCACTTTAGAATTGATTTTGGAAAAGAAAGCAGTACTAACTGGACCAGCTTTTACACTCTCTCAACGCCTGGTTTGCTCATATTCATTTATGACACTCAAGGGGCCAGTTTAATCACTGAGCAAGATCCATTCCAGCATTTCTCCTAAAGTCTGTAGGTCCCAAACAGACTGATGTTTGAAATTTGCAGTAATGTGCCAGTATTTTTCCTAGAGGAAAGGCTAGTTAATGGCCCTGAGACTTCAGAGCATTATTGGTGCCTTTTTGTTATTGTCATGGTCATTAAAAGACACAATTGGAATTACACAGCTGGAGTCAGTTTAGATTAAAATATTTGTTGAGAAGTGTAAGCCTTTCAAGAAGGAAGAATAGTTTTCAGATAACCTTTCCTTTTATCATTACCTTTTTAAAAAGAAAGAATAGTGGAAAGGGTCCTGAATTTGTAGACAAAAGACCTGAGTTACCACCTGGTTGATTATGGCAAGACATTAAAACTTCTTCTGTCTTAGTTTTTTTCATCAATAAAATGAAAGGGTTAGAGTCACAAATCAGATCCCTGCTAAGATCCTCTAAATTTATGATCCTGTGATCCCTTATTTTATTTCCTCATGAAAATTTTTATTTAATTAATTAGTTTAGAGTATTTTTCCATGGTGACAAGATTCATGCTCTTTCCCTCCCTTTCCCCCTCCCCCCTCCCATAGCTGACATGCAATTCTACTGGGTTTTACATGTGTTATTGATCAAGACCTATTTCCACATTATTAATATTTACATTAGGTTAGTTGTTTAGAGTCTACATCCCCAATCATATCCCCATCGACCCATGTGATCAAGCAGTTGTTTTTCTTCTGTGTTTCTGCTCCCACAGTTCTTCCTCTGAATGTGGATAGTGTTCTTTCTCATAAGTCCCTCAGAATTATCCTGGATCATTGCATTGCTGCTAGTAGAGAAGTCCATTACATTTGATTTTACCACAGTGTATCAGTCTCTGTGTACAATGTTCTCCTGGATCTGCTCCTTTCACTCTGCATCAATTCCTGGAGGTCATTCCAATTTACATGGAATTCCTCCAGTTCATTATTCCTTTGAGCACAATAGTATTCCATCACCAACAGATACCAATTTGTTCAGCCATTCCCTAATTGAAGGACATCCCCTCATTTTCCAATTTTTTGCCACCACAAAGAGAGGAGCTATAAATATTTTTGTACATGTCTTTATGATCTCTTTGGGGTATAAACCCAGCAGTGCTATGGCTGGATCAAAGGGCAGGCAGTCTTTTAATGCCTTTTGGACATAGTTCCAAATTGCCATCCAGAATGGTTGTGATCCCTTATTTTTAAGACATATATATATATGTATATACATGTATATATATCTTTTGGTTTTTTCTTTTATTCTTTTCAGTTTTATTTTGTAGGTAAGACTTTTCCTAAGAGGAATGTGCTTTTGGGCAGAAACTGTTATAATTATATGTTATAATTAAAAATTAATCTTGGTGATTTTATATTAATTTTATAATTATTTATTAGTATTAAGAAAGAAAGAGACAAAAAAGGTTACTAGCCTAATTCCCCAAAGTCCCTAGATGAGTTGCCGCTTCATCAGGCCCTAGATTCCTACCTGGCCCTGGCCCATTTTAGAAGCAATGGCAAGTGGACCCAGCTAACCACATGGTGGGGCCAAATATAAGGTCAGCCAAAGAGTGGGCTTGAGTTCAAGAAGGAACTGGAGCCAAAAAGACCCAGAATTCCCACTTGCTCTGGCTCTTATGTTTCTCATGATGTTACACCTCATTGACTTTTGATTGGACAATTTGGATCATGTGCTCTGACATCCAGGCATGTAATCACACCTCACCACTGGGTAAGAGGTGAGCGGGGGGCTTCCACCAGTCCATTCTGGAAGTCAGAAACTGCACTGTCACTCTGTATCTTGCCTTCATGCACATGGGCCAGCCATGATTTATACTTTTATGTTAATTTTACACAAACCCATGAGGGTAGCACAAAATTGTTGATTGTACTTAACATGAAATAAACTTCTAGCATATGTAGAAAAGATTTAGGGCATAATAGAAAATACATTTTTAATCTAAGTTTTTGTAATTCTATCCATAGTGAATCTTGTCCCTGTATGAAACATTATTTTGGTGAGAAAGATGAAGAGTTTTAATCTTACCTTTGACTTTTCCTAACTGATAGTTGCAGTGAACCTTAATTTAGAAGATTGAAACAATGACACAGTTTCTGAAGATACTATGGAAAACTATAGTACATACTCAAAGATAGTCTGTAAAAGACCTTAGAATTAAAGCATTGTGAACAAAATGTACTTAGATCTTCAGTATTCCTTCAAATATGATCTTTGGATGTTTCTTCAGAGCTCACAGTAGTTGTATAATACTAAGGCCAATTTTTTCTCCAACCCAAAAGCTATCTTTGACTATAGAGATGCATAAAATCATCATAGGAAGTATCTAATTTTCCTTTTAACTAGTATCTAAAGTTGCATAATTTCCCAACATAGTACATAACCTTCAGAGATGTTCTCTTTGCTCCCAAAATAAACACCAAGAACTCTTTTGGATGAAACAATCCTTTCTTACGAAGTGCTCGTGCCACCATACTTTCTCAAGTTCATCAAAAAATTCTATTTTGAAACCACTCGTCCAAACTTTTAATGAATCTAAACACTTGGGAAGGATGCTCTGTGGTTTTGTGTTAGATGATTGGCAATATTGGCAGCTCAGCCCTGTGAATATATGTGTGCACCAGAGCATGGGCACACTAGGCCTAGTCCTGTAAAGATTCTTTGAAGGAAAGGTTAGATCAGAACCCACACCACACCTGTCTGATGCTAAAAAACTTTGCCAATAGTTTTCTAATAATGGCTTTTTAAGGGCTTAGCTTTGGAGTTGGAAGGGAATGTAGAGGTCATCTAGTACAATCCTTTCACTTAATAGATGAGGAAACTAACCTTATTCCTGGTCACAGAACTAGTAAGTAGACAGCATCTTACTCAAGGTCACAGAGGTGGTGACAAATGCTAGCAGATCCAAGATTTGAACCTGAAACTTCTGACTTTACATCCAGGGCTCATTCCACTTCACCACACTCATCTACAAAAATGCACACTCTACGGTTAACAAAGCATTTCCTTTACAACTACTTAGTGAGGTAGGTAGTGCTGTATCTAGCAAAAAAAAAAAAATCATTTTTCAGTAAATCAGAAGAAGAGTTTACTAAGGTCCAGCTCAGTCAATAAGTAACACATAATGAAGTCACAGTGTATGCATGCAAAATTATTTAAATTTTTAAGGAAAGATGGCATCCCTTAGTACATACTTTATACTTTACCAAGTAACTTTCCTCACTACTCTATGATGAAATTATTGTCATTATTTCCTTTTTATAGATGAAGAAAACTGAGGCTCAAAGAGGATATACAGCTAATACTTTATAGAGAAGAGAGGATTTGGATATAGATCTTTTGACATTAAGTCCAGTCATTTTTCTTCTATTCAATATTTTCCTCTCTATTTGAAGCACTTGAGTCTTGGGGAGGAAGAAACAATTTCTTTGGTCTTTTAAAGTATGAGGCCCATGCTTAGGAGAAGAAAGAAAGAAAAATTCTCTGATATATACTTTCCTAAGTGTTCATTGCCCAAAAGATCATTAGTAACTGAGCATAAATTTGGTGAATTAAATAAAGCATTAAATTGGAAAATAGTAAAACATTTTACAAATCACAAGAATAAGCTATTATTAAGGCAAGTCAATGTACAATGTTTGTCTATAGCAAAAGTCATAATTCCCGATGGAAAAATGATCAATTTGCCAAATTAAATGTAAAAGTTGCTTTGGGGAAAAAACAGGAACTAAGAGTTGAGGAAATTAATGGAAGGAGTAAGAAATAAATGCCCCTCCATTGGTAAAATGAAATAATTAAACTAATTCTTGCCAGGATTCCTTCTTCTAAATCCTATGATCCTATAGCAAAATTAATTGGTGTTTAGGAAGCCAAAAGGGCAGACCCATTAGATGCTCTAACATTTTACTGTAATTTTCTAAAAACTGCTTCTTAGGATTATAGGTTTAGAGTTGGGAAGGAATTTAGAGGGCAGCTAGTTTAGTCCTCTCATTTTGCAGATGAGGAAACTAAAGCCAGATTCTTGTCTAACCTTCTTTGCCAAACCGCTGGAATATCCCCTTGTGTTCTCATCTATTATAGGAACTAGAGAGTAGGCACAAGAGTCATGGTTAATCCTCAGTTATACCAGAAACAAATGAAATCTACCCGACTGTAAAATTCAGGTTAAAATTCCATGGAATTTCCCTGCCAGTACAATATGTCTCTTGTGGCCTTAGTGGAATGCTGAGTTTTCTTTTTCTTATCTCCTAATCCCTTTTATTTTCTCTTATACTTTATGTACTTGATAACTTGCAGACATATTTCCATGCTAAATACTCAGATTGTTTTCTTTCTTTTTTTAAACATTTATTAATATTTATCTTTTGAAAAGTTAACATGGTTACATAATTCATGCTCTTACTTTCCCCTTCACCCCCCCGACTTCCCCCTCCCCCCCATGACATATGTATATTTCCATTGGTTTTAACATGTGTCATTGATCAAGACTTATTTCCAAATCATTGATAGTTGCATTGGTGTGGTAGTTTTGAGTCTACATCCCCAAACATGTCCACCTCAACCCATGTGTTCAAGCAGTTGTTTTTCTTCTGTTTCCACTCCTGTAGTTCTTCCTCTGAATGTGGGTAGCATTTTCCATAAATGTAAGTAGTTATTTTCCATAAATCCCTCAGAATTGTCCTGGGTCATTGCATTGCTGCTAGTACAGAAGTCCATTACATTCTATTTTACCACAGTGTATTGGTCTCTGTGTACAAAGTTGTTCTGGCTCTGCTCCTTTCACTCTGCATCAATTCCTGGAGATCTTTCCAGTTCACATGGAATTCCTCCAATTTATTATTCCTTTGAGCACAATAGTATTCCATCACCAGCATATACCACAATTTGTTCAGCCATTCCCCAATTGAAGGACATACCCTCATTTTCCAGTTTTTTGCCACCACAAAAAGCGCAGCTATAAATATTTTCGTACAAGTCTGTTTATCTATGATCTCTTTGGGGTACAAACCCAGCAATGGTATGGCTGGATCAAAGGGCAGGCATTCTTTTATAGCCCTTTGAGCATGATTCCAAATTGCCAGCCAGAATGGCTGGATCAGTTCACAGCTCCACCAGCAATGCATTAATGTCCCAATTTTGCCACATCCCCTCCAACATTCATTACTCTCCCCTTCTTTCATTTTAGCCAATCTGCTAGGTGTGAGGTGATACCTCAGAGTTGTTTTGATTTGCATTTCTCTAATTATTAGAGATTTGGAACACTTTCTCATGTGCTTATTGATACTTTTGATTTCTTTACCTGAAAATTGCCTATTCATGTCTCTTGCCCATTTATCAATTGGGGAATGGCTTGATTTTTTATACAATTGCTTTAACTCCTTGTATATTTGAGTAATTAGACCCCTGTGAGAGTTTTTCGTTATAAAGATTTTTTCCCAATTTGTGGTTTCCCTTCTGATTTTGGCTACATTGTTTTTGTTTGTACAAAAGCTTTTTAGTTTTATATAATCAAAATCATTTATTTTACATTTTGTAATTTTCTCTAATTCTTGCTTGGTTTTAAAATCTTTCCTTTCCCAGAGATCTGACAAGTAAACTACTCTATGTTCACTTAACTTATTTATAGTTTCCCTCTTTATATTCAAGTCATTCGCCCATTCTGAATTTATCTTGGTGTAGGGTGTGAGATGTTGATCTAAACTTATTCTCTTCCATATTGTTTTCCAAATTTCCCAGCAGTTTTTGTCAAATAGTGGATTTTTGTCCCAAAAGTTGGGCTCTTTGGGTTTATCATACATTGTCTGGCTGATGTCACTTACCCCAAGTCTATTCCACTGATCCTCCCTCCTGTCTCTTAGCCAGTACCATATTGTTTTGATGACTGCTGCTTTATAGTATAGTTTAATATCTGCTACTGCTAGGCCCCCTTCCTTCACATTTTTTTCATTATTTCCCTTGATATTCTTGATCTTTTGTTATTCCAAATGAACTTTGTTATACTTTTTCCTAATTCACTCAGATTGTTTTCTAAGAAAACATCCCACCTCAGGCTTCTTAGAGATTTCATTTGTTTTGTTGACTTGCATGGGTTTCCTACATCATGGGCGTTAGGGAATTCCAAGAAGACATGCCAAGCTCACCTTTGTTGGCCACAAATTGTTCTTTTACTGGCTTATACCTGTTGCTGCTATAATAAATTAAACTATCATAATCTAATTGGATTTAACTCATCTGTGGATTCTAAGATTTCTACTAAGTGACAGCAACAATTGCAATTCCTATTGATTTCTTTTTCCAGGATCCATAGCATTTAAAGCTGGAAGGGACTAGAAGCAATCAGCTCCCCCTCATTTTACAAGTGAGGAAACTCATTAAATTCAGAGATGAGAAATGACTTGTCTACAGTCATATCAAAGGCAGTAAGTAGCACAGTCAGGATTCAGATCTAGGTCCCCTGACTCCAAAAAGAGGGCTCTTTCCATTATATCCCACTAAATCTCCTAAAGTGAACCTCATACAGATATTGCCTTTCCCTATAGCCATAACCACATTTTAGATTTCAGATCTTGAGGATAATTTGGGGAATAAATATACTCAGCATTATATACCATTAGCCAGATAGCCTATAGTCATAAGTAGGTTTAAGATCATAATAGAAACTGAGGCATTTTATGCATTGACAAAAAGGCAAAGAACTTGACAGATGACCCAAATACAAACAGAACACTTCTTGGCTTGAATGATTATTGTTGATGAAAAGTTCTTGGAAAATGATACTTTTCAACATCAATGGTGTGAAGATAGAATTAACTCTCCCTTTGTGTATTTTTAGTTAATCAAATCAAGAACTCAAAATACCCCTACTTTATACTTAAGTAAGACAATTCACAAGTCACTTACTAAAGAAAACTCTAAACTCCAAAGGGCACTGCCCAGCCCTAGGCAGTGATAGGCAGATTGAAAGACTGCAGTTGGTTTCTGTGAAGAGGGAGATGACAGGAAATGACATGGAAAAAAGAGGTATAAAAGAAGAGAACAAGGTCTGCTTCTTTTCCTTCCTTGGCTTTTGGAGAGACTCTTTCCTTGGATTCTACATCATTGAGTAGAACTGAAGAGATGCTTTTCCTTGGAGTCATTCTGCATTGGTGGAACTCTGGCTGAAGATACCACTGAGATTTCTGACAGAAGATCCCTCCAGGACTTCTGCCTGGAGATCGGGACTTGAGGGAGCCCCTGCCAAGGACTGAGCCAGACTTCACTGGAGTAGTATTTAGGGTGGTAGGCTAGACAAGGGTCTGTCTCCTTCCTACATTTCCCACTTTCAGTGTCTCTACTTTATTGTAAATAAAAACTGCTAACAATCATTTTGACTTAAGGGCTCATATTTTATAAATGGCGACCATTTTTATAACTCATATTGAGTCAAAACCCTAATTTAATTGTTACAATAGAAATTAATTTCCAAGGATGAAGACTTGATTCTTTTGTGCCACTGTTTTGTATATTTTGCCAAGCCTATGGAACCAACTATGTCTTGGCAGATTAGGGAGAGCTGTTTTATAATAAGAAATTTCTGCCATGGGAATGAGATTAGAGAAAGATAAAATCCCTATCCAATATGATTCACTAGAGAAGTTATGTGACATTGTGGATAGAAAGTTGGAATTGGAGTCAGGAAAACATGAATCTGAAGCCTCTTTTTGACAGGGCAAATCACTTAACTTCACTCAGTTTCAGTTTCTTTATCTGCAAAATGTAGATAATAACACCCATGCTACTTGCTTCTCAGGGCTGTTGTAAGGATTAGTTGAGAGCATGTAAAATAATTTGCAAATCTTATAAATTCAGTTGTTACTGTTAATATTTCCATTTTGATAAAAATGATAAACAATAATTCATTCTTTATAAAGAGGATGATTATGAATGAATGATTAATACCTGTCCTGAGTTCGACATGAGGGCACATAGGTTTTCCAACTCCTGCCACAAAGAGGAGGAAAAAAAAAAAGCAAAATAATTTTTTTTCAAAACCTGCTTCCCACACCTCTGATAGCCAGAAAGAATATAATTTATCTGGCTTTACCTGAAGAAGAATTGATGAATCCCAGTGCTCTACTCTGCGTTGGCCACCAGGAAAGAACAAGGTCAGTGTAAGATCAGGTCTAGAGTCTTTAAAAGTCTCATCTGAAATCTTTCCTATCTCTTTTGATCAAATCAGGTCTCATGCCTTCTTGCTAAGATTCAAGCCTATTCATCACAGGGGGTGAAGTGTAGTATCTTACGTCTAATATTTTATTTTCTGCCAGCAAAGAAGCCATATTTGAAACAAAGGGGTCTGCCATTCCATCCCAGCCTATCTCATCCCATCAATCTAGTCAACATGACCAAATTCTTGCCCAAACAAGTTGTCTTCCTTAATATTTCATTGGAGCACCTCACTCCTGAGAAAATAGAGGAAACTATTTGATTCTCCTGGAAAGACAGTAATTCAGGTGTTCAGGGTAATGGCACTTTTGAAACCAGATTTTCCTCAGAGTCTTATCTTCCAAAAAAGAAGATATTTTCCAAAGGCTAACTTTTTCTTCTTTTGGGTAGTGCTAATAGGCTTTACTGCTGCCATAAAAATGGCAAAACTCAGTTTTTTCCACCCTTGAAGAGAAAAGGAAAGTCATCATCTCTAAGAACATGCATGAGGGCAAGCAGGTAATTAAAACCAATATGATTCAGAAAGCACACTGGGCCTGCGTCCCTGTGGTCTCTAAACAGTGGGTATATACAATTAAAAACTTTCAAAAGGAGAGCCAAGAACATAATTCTCTATTGATTCCTTCATATTTTGGTTTCTGAATTGGTACTAACACTGAAAAATCAAAGAATTCTTACTCAGAGCTCACAGAGAATATTGGGGGAGAAAGGGAGGAAATTTGGTAAGGTAAAGATAGCACTGACTTTTTTGTCAGAGAACGTGGATCCAAATTCCAGCTCTTTTATTTTGACCTCTTACTTCTCTGGGCTTCCATTGGATCCCTCTAAGATTGAAAATAGAAACACCTCTGTTTGGGATTTAAAGCCTTTTATGACTTGGATCTAGCCTAAAATTTCCTGCTTTATTATACATTATTCCTTTTTGTGTACATTGAGGTCCAGCCAAATTGGTTTTCTTATTGTTATTTATACTTATCACTCTTCCTATCTCTGTGCATTTGCACTAGCTGCCCACTATGCTTAGAATATACATTCTCCTCACTTTTACCTCTTAAAATCTCTCATCCATCCCAAGTCATTTTCTATCCATTACCAAATATATTCCTCTTTGGGCTCTACTTGTGACTTGCTGGACTTCACCAACATGTTTCATCTGCTTTTTCTTGGAAAACCCCTCTGAGGCCCCCTCCTCTCACCAGTCAGTTCTTCCCCAATCCTCCATTTTTGGGGAAGGATCCAGACTAGCCACCCTGCCTTGTCCTTCTCTTGGCTCTGCATTTCACTCTGTTTTGTCCCCATGCCTCCAACCCCACTTTTCATTTCCCTTTTGTGAGTTATCTTTACCTATTAGAATCAGATGAGGGCAGCTAAGTGGTACTGTGGATACACTAGGCCTAGGATTAGTAGGTCCTGGGTTCAAAGGTGGCCTCAGACACTTCCTAGTTGTGTGACCCTGGGCAAGTCTCTTAATGCCATTTGCCTAGCCCTTAACCTTCTCTCTTAGAGTTGTTACTAAGACAGAAAGTAAAATTTAAAAAAAATCAAATGAGTTCTAATTCACAACTGATAGAAAATATTGGTGTGCAATGGTAACTGGAATGAGGATGTGACATGTAACATCTTGAGTAAATGTAAGTAGAAAAAAAAAAAAAAGCTCCAACCATCCCATGGGAAAACTTGCACATGATCCTGGGCCATCCCTAGCGGTATCCCTTTCTTGGTCTGTTTCTGTATAATATCTGGCCTACCCTGGGGTTGGTTCAGGAATCCACCATGTCATTTTGTCTTGTCCTGGGACAACTGACCTTTTGTGCAGAAACTTCTCCAATGAACCCAGTTAACCTAATTAACCCTAATAAAACCAGTTTATTAATAACTAAGCTAACATGGACCAATTCTAAGACAGAAGTTTTAAAGATTTTAAAGGGTTTTTAAAGGGTTTTAAAGAAATGAATCAATGCTTATTGATTACTGATTGAGCTGTTAGAAGGTAGTTTAGTTCCTCCAAAAGCTATGACAAATATAAAAACAAATATTGCATGAAATGCCAATATTTCTCTCTCTTTGGGATGGTGGGAAGGCAGGGAGAGAGAGAAAATCTGAATTGCAAAATGTCCAAAAGCAATTGTCAAAATTTGTTCCTGCATGTAATTGAAAAAAAGAAAATTCATTTAAAATGAAAGAAAGTAGGAGAGAAAAGGAGTTTCAAGAAGGTCTCGGCTCTCAAAGTTTAAATAAAAGTATTTTTAATAACAACAAAAAAAAACTTTGGCAAAGTAGCTGGGAAATGCTTAGATATTATGACAGTCTGGTCTTCTCTGAACAAACTTGATTATGAAGATGTTTAACACTTTCAGGCCTTTTCAAGAAACTTATCTCAATTGTATAATTTATCCTCAGAAAACTCCTCTAGACAAAGCTCCTTCCCCCCCCCACCCCCATTTAAGTTACTTTGCTACTGAACTTCCATAGTCCATGTGCCCTTGAGGAATGTGTTCATGGAATGTAATGAGGGAATTTAATTGAAGTGGCTCAGAGTGAGTTAAGTGGTACAGCTCCATCAACCATTCAGAGTTGCTATCATTTGTAATTATCAGCATCTCCCCTAAAGTGATCTTCATATAATAATTAATATGTGAAATTCATTATATTGTTAAAATTGGTCTTCAGTAGTAATAGGGCAGTGTTTCCTGGAATGAGTTTAATTATGGATTCTTTCTTGGAAAATCACATCAAAAGAAGACATATCTTTACTTTTCTACATATTAAATTTAGCACTGTGGCCCAGAGAAGCTTTTAACCAGTAGTGGTATATCTTTCCCTTTGTACTATTAAACTAAGAAAAATGAGACCAGATGAAAAATACCTTTGGAGAGATATTATGAGAGAATAGAAAGCATCCTAACTTTGGATTCAAAGGACCTAGATTCATATCCTACCTCTTCTGTCAGAACATTTAGCAAACCTGACCATTTTGGACAAAAGACACTTGTTAATTTGGTCTACTTTGTTTCTATGTATTTGAAAGTTCCTTATAAAACCATGTGAAACATTGGTGGACCAATAGACATATTTCTATTATGTGATATAATAGAAAAAAACTGCACTTGGAGTCAAGAAAGGCTTGGGTTCAAATCTTGACTAGAAGGTTTACTGCCACTATGTCTGTGGCCAAATCACTTACCCTTTTTAAAAATTTTTCTCCTCCATAACGTTAATAATTTTATACTATTTAACTCATTAGAGTTGTGAAGTATATATCATAAAATTGAAAGAGCTATAAAATTTAAGTTTGTTGTTATTATGTTTCTCCTAGATTCTGTAGAACTCAAACAATAATATATTAATTAGAAGGGACCTACTGACTAGGTCCAACATAGTCAACCTCTCTCTTCTACATTCCCAGTGCTTGGCACAATGCATTCATTTTCCATACTCTGTGCTTAATGAAGATTTTCTGAGTGAACAAACCTCATTCAATTTTAGCCAGTTATAGAGATAGAGACGTAGATAGATGAAATAGATAAGGAGATAAAGATAGGCAGATATTTGTTCTACTTCCAATCACCATTTACATTTTAAATTTACTTTTGTTGTTGATAATTGCTATTGTTAACAGTCTTATAAGAATTGTTCTGTATTTTATTTCCCTCGGTAGATTGAAAGCTCTTCTAGGGTAGAAACTGATTTATTTTGTATGCTCTTGAAGGTGCCCAGATCAGGGAACCACATAGTTATTGCCAAAAAAAGTGGATAAGTTGATTGTAAATATATTCTGGATGAGGAATTACTTAATCTTTGAGAGCATTTTACTTTCACTATTTTATGCCTTCTTCTAATAATTATTGCATAGGTTATGGCTGCCACTTTTTAGCCAACAAGGTTCAGAACCTGACTTTCTGGTGCCCCCTACTGATTTCTCACTCTCACTATCTTTCCTCTTGATATGCATTCTTGCCCCACCAGCTTTGTAAAGACGAGTTGACTTTTTATCTTATTTCTTACCCTGTTTCCTGTCAGCAGCATATAAATCTTCTTTTGTTAATCCTGTGTTTCACCATAAAACATTATATGGGTAATACAAAGAGTTAAACTTATAAACAGTTGGGTCGGTTCATAAGCCTTTAAAATTGTATTTGTTCCTACATATAAATGTCCAGGGAAATAAACCTTACTCTTTCTTAGTTTCTGCTTTTACCCAACTGTGTAAACCTTTTTCCAGATCTTGTCCATGGAGTTTAGCTGATCCATTACTACCTGAGCTGAATGCTAGTTCAGACTCTAGGTTTCTAATCAATAATTTTGGTTTAGTCCTTTGAGAATTTGTTTCTGTCAATCCATCAGTAGGTGTAGGAGCCTCAGGATTGCAGCAGCCAAGAACTCGATATTTCCTTCAGTGAGTCATTTACCACACTTTTCGGGTCTGCAAAGTCCTTGCAATCACCTTTTTATTCTCCTGCTACCCACTCCCCAAATTCTTTGTTGGCTATGGACCATGTGAAAATCTTGTTCTGGTTTGCTAGATAAGAAAGATATTTTACTATCCAGCCTTTAAAAATGTCTTCCCTCAGGATAAAGGTTTTTTTGCACTGATTTGATAATTACCTCTTTCACTTCCCTTAAGTTGTCTGGAAGTTCTCTTTGACTTTGACCTCTTCTCTGCCCAAGTTGGTTTGCTGGATACAAGTTCTCTAGCCAAAAATAACAGTAGGTTCAGCCATTATGGAAAAGCTGACTTTTCTGCCTGTTGGCCTAAAATCTCATTTCTATCACCCTTCTCTTTTCTGAAGGCCAAGTCCTTAAGGTCAGAAGCCTTTTAGAAGCCTTGAGAGGGGGCAGCTGGGTAGCTCAGTGGATTGAGAGCCAGGCCTAGAGTCAGGAGGTCCTAGGTTCAAATCTGGCCTCAGACACTTCCCAGCTGTGTGACCCTGGGCAAGTCACTTGACTCCCATTTCCCACCCTTACCACTCTTCCACCTATGAGTCAATACACAGAAGTTAAGGGTTTAAAAAAATTAAAAAAAAAAAAATAGAAGCCTTGAGTATCTTTACTGCCCCCTGCATGAATCTCTTCTGAATCTGCATAACTCTAGTAAATTTCAAACCATTTTCCTCTTTCTTGGATTTCTTAAGCTCCCTGACTAAAATAATTGGTAGAGGTGAGATGATGGGACACAAAAGGTACCATTACCTCTACCTGGATTAGCCTGCTGTTCAATCTATCTCCCTATTTCAGACTGAGAATTTTTAGACATCCTCTTCACTCTCTAGGGGAGTTATTCACTAGAATCCCCTTCAAATGTTTTAAGTGGGGGGAAAACACAATACACAATAGCAATAGAACATTCATCCCATCAGTAAGAGCCATAGCATGACCAACCCCACTGAGGAAACAAAGGGACAGAGATAATAAAGACCACTAAGGTCATACAGGTCAATGTTGAGTTTCAGAATCTTATAGTTAGATGGGATCTCAGAAGTCAAGACATCCAAACATTATCTGTTTGGAAATACTTTTTACAGCATCCTCAATAAGTGGTCATCTAGCCTATATCTGTTAAGATCTTCCAGAAAGAGGAAACCCACTACCTTCTAAGGTAGACTATTCTACCTTAGGGCAGCCTATTCCTCATCTGGATAGATCTAATTATTAGCAAATTTTCCTTTACCTAAAAACTAAATTTTCTTCTCTTTATTCCCCATACAATGTTCCTATTTCTGCCTTCTGAGGCCAAGTGGAACAAATGTAACACTTCTTCCATGTGAAGGTTTGTCAGTTACTTGAAGAAAGCTGCCATATTCCTTTGAAGTCAAAGGCTCTCCTCCTTTTTTTTTTTTTAACCCTTGTACTTCGGTGTATTGTCTCATAGGTGGAAGATTGGTAAGGGTGGGCAATGGGGTCAAGTGACTTGCCCAGGATCACACAGCTGGGAAGTGGCTGAGGTCGGGTTTGAACCTAGGACCTCCTGTCTCTAGGCCTGACTCTCACTCCACTGAGCTACCCAGCTGCCCCCGAGGCTCTCCTCCTTTTTATTCCCCCTTGGACCCTTCTGGCCATCTGAAAGCCTATAGACCTCTTCTCAGAAGAATGTTTTAAAAGGAAACCATTTATATTGAAACATTTTTATCAAAATGTTAATAAAAACAAAAGTTAATAAAAACAAAATGTTAATAAAAAAAATAAAAAAGATGCATGGTCTTCAGGCTAAGAACCCCTGCTCTGTCTTCTTTTCTCCAAGTTAACTTACTTAGTTCTCAGGTTAACACTCTTGGAATTAAAAGGGAATTTATTCTTTCAGTTTTGTTGAATTGTTTCTTCTTGTCTCATGAGGTCATTAGCTTCTAGTTGCTCAATTTTAATTTTTAAGAAATTATTTTCTTCCATCAGCTTTTGAGCCTCCTTTTTCATTTGGCCCATTTCTTTTTGAATTGCTTTCATTTCTTTTCCTCTGCCTCTCTTAATTAGTTTTTGAAATCCTTTTTGAGCTTTTCTAGAATCTGAGTCCAATTCATATTTTCCTTTTGGACTTTATGTGCGTTTGCTTTGCTTTCACTATCCCCCTTCTATTTCTGTGCCTTGCTCTTTGTCTCCATAAAAATTCTCTATAGTTAGATGGTCTTTTTTATGTCTGCTCATTTTCTCAGCCTATTTAAAGGTAGGCTCTGTTCTCTGGGAGATTAGGGCACCCTCTTAAACTTCAGTCCTTCCTTAGCCTTATTTCTGGGTTTCTGCAAGTTTTGGTTCTTTCAAGACAGTATGATGACCTGTGTGCTGGGAGCTCTGAGAGCCACCTCCCACTGCTGATTCAGACACCTGCTGAGACAGCTAATGGCTCAAATTCTAGCCTCAGGCTTGGAGGTAGGCTTTTTGGTTTCACTTTGGACTTGATCAGGTCAGGCACACAGCAGGATTCCCTGCCCTTGGGCTCTGCCTTGAGCTTTTGGCAAGAGGATCAGGGGCCCTAGCTTCAGGTCTAATGGCCCCAAACTGGGATCTATGTCTTCACTACAAACCAGGTCTGGGACTTCTGGCCTTGTTCTGGACCCACACAGATCAGGCTACACAGCACAGACTGCCCTGGTTTGGAATTCAGGACCTCACTGCTGGTTTGCTTGGAACTCTAAGGACTGTGCATTGGTTTAGACCACTCTTGGCTCAGGCAGTGTCTCAGGGTATAGATGCTCACTTGGGCTCATGTTCAGAACCTGAACAGTAGATGTAGGGTGGGAAGGGTGGGGCTGCTCTTGGCTTGCTCCTTATTTCTTACTGTAGCCTCCTGCAGGCTGTGCGGTCCCCTCTCTCCCCAGTGCTCCAGATGTTCTCTGCCTACCTTTACAGTTGTCTTCTTGAAAGTTGTTTCACTCTGTCTCCTTGTTGGTTATTTCACTCTTGTATTCATTTTGGGGCATTATTTTAAGATTGGTTGGAGAGGATTCTCATGGTAGTTTTGAGTTTCCCTGCTTCTACTCTGCCTTCTTGGCTCCAGACCTATGAGGAAATTTAGAGACCATTTAGGAGCAAAGAGGCAAGGATATCCCTTATGCATTCTACTAGAGCTCTCTTCCAAGCTGACAATGACTGTTCTTTTGATCTAGTCCTTGAATCAGTTCCAAAAATCACCTAAATCTGCTATCAGTTAACTTAGATCTTTTCATCTTGTCCACAAATATCACATGAGAAATTTTGCCAAATATTTAGCTGGGTTGTAACTATGATCTGTCTATAGCATTTCCCAAATGCTGGTTATGGCAGCATTTGTCAAACAAGGCAAAAAGATTAGTCTGAGTGACAGGCATAGGCCATTTTCCAAGGTATGTCAAAGACTCCCACTACCTGTTCTTTCAGTATTCAGTGGTATAGTATTTTGAACCCACATGGCTTTAACTCTTTGAAGACAACTAGATACTGCTTGGTGATTTCTCTTGTGTTTCTACTTTCTACTAACCATTTTTATTTTACTGTTTTTATTCCAAAGAGTATTCTCAATGGAAAAGAAAACAGCAGCAAAATAAGAGTTGAGTTATCCTATTTCCTGTCTATTATCAATATACCAGTCATCCTTTCTTTAATCTTTCTTTTGCCCCCAACATAGCAAATTTTCTTCTCATGACATTTAGCACCAGTCTCAGCTCATTCTGGATTTTAATACTCTTGATACATCCTTTCAAGACCATGATAACCTTTTGTATCCATTTTGAGTTCCTTGCCTTGCTCCCATGCTCTATGCCAGTGATGGCGAACCTATGGTATGGGTGCCAAAGAGGGCACACAGAGCACACTCTGTGGGTACACGGCCATCCTCTTCCCCCACCCAGAGTTTATTACTAGAAAAGCAGGGGGACTCAGGCGGAGTTGCTCCCCTCACCCTCTCCACCATGCCTGATGACATTTTTCCCATCCCCCACCCCTTTGCCCAGAAGCCCAATGAGAGTGCACAGGGGGTAAGGCAGGCGGCCCACAGGAGGCAAAACTGGAGGGGAGTGGAGCCTCTGGGCCACTCCCTCCTCTCTACACTTGCTGAGGACATTCTTCACTTTACCTGCCCCTCCATCCAGCAGCCCAAAGGAGCACTTTCTCCCTCCCCTGTATGGGGTAAGAGGTGGGGGTGGCATAGTACTTGGTCGGGGTGGGGGGCAGGGCCAGGCACTCCATCTCTAAAACGTTTGCCATCAATGCTCTATGCAAACTCTATGCATATGAGTTTGTTGAGAAATTCTTTGTGCATCCACAATGATCTTTTTCCATGTGGAAATCATTTATTGCTTGTGTCTTAAGAATTTAGTTCACAAGAGCTTCCTATCCTTGGGCTGCCTTCCCTTTCATGGTATTTAGCTAGTAGATGCCAACTTCTCCTTTTATTGAACTATTTGACTATAATCTTTTGGTTTTCGGCTATGATCTTTTGGTTTTCCTTTTCAATCTGGTCATTTCTGCTGTTCAATTTGCTTATCAGTTCATTTGATTTCTGAGCCTCACTTTCCAATTGCAAAATTCTACTTTTTAAACTGTTATTTTCTTGCCAGATCTCTTCCATCTTTCTCATCATCTCAGATTTGAACTCTTCAATAGCTTATGACCAGTTTTCATTATTTTGGGAAGGTTTGGATATGATTACTTGTTTGTTCTCCTCTGTTGTCTGGATTTTCTCTGTGTAAAAGTTGTCGAGTGTTACTGAGTTCTTCTTGGGGTTCCTGATTTTGGCTTGCCATTGTTGTTAGCCCAGCGCCTTCTCAGCTTTATCCTCACACTCTGGGTCTGTCTGCACTCTCTAGGCTCCCAAGGTCTCAGGTCTCATTGTTCTCGGGGTCGAGCCTCCTGGTTGTCCCTGGTCTGCCCCTCTGCTTGAGGCTCCTTCAGCAGTCTCAGGGCGCTGCTTCCACAGCCTCGCTCCCGTCTGCACAGGGTTCCCACTCGAGGTCCAAGACTGCGCTCGAGATCCTTGTCTGCACCTGGGGCAACACCTTCACCCGCGCAGGTGCTCAGGAAAGTTTGTGCGCGTTCTTTAGCCTCTTGGGGTCCTAAGTCTTGCTGCTCTCAGGAACAAGCCCTGGAGCTGCCAGTGACTTAATGGGTGCCCCAAACCTGCTTTAACTCTTGTGCGCTGGCCTTGGTGTTGTACATGGTGTGGGGGGTGGGAGAAGGGCTTCTTCTCGCGTTTTAGTGAGAACTGTTTCACCCCTTTATAGCGTGGAAATGCCCCGATTCCACATACCTTCAATGCTGCGCCCTGTTGTGGGGTCCCTTTGTTCGTCTGAATTCGTTTTTATGTCCCCTTGAGGAGTCCTGTATGCTTTGGTTAGGAGAGATCAAGCAGCTGCTCCCCTACAACAAACACTATTCTTGAGTTATCCTATGTCTCTGAGGATCTCTTCATTTGTACTTCAGCAACGAGTTCATCGTGACAGTCAGAATCAGTGATACAATAAAAATTCCCCATGTCATTTCCCCCACCTTAAAGATGAAATTATTCATTTCTTTTACCTTCTCACTTGACCTTATTATTGTTCAGTTGTTTCAGTCATGTCCAACTCTCTTTGTGACCTCATTTGGGATTTTCTTGGCAAAGATTTTAAAGTAGTTTGCCATTTCCTTCTTCAGCTCATTTTACAGATGAGTAAACTGAGGCAAACAGGGTTAAGTGACTTACCCAGAATCACATAGCTAGTAAGTGTCTGAGACCAGGTTTGAACTCACAAAGATGAAGCTTCCTGACTCCAGGCCTGATACTTTATACACTGTGCCACCTAGCTACTCCTTCACTCATCCTTGTTTCTAAAAGCTTCAGATTCCTCTTTTGTGTTAGAAGATAATTCTCAAAACTGGTGATGTAAAAATTAATGTACTGAGATCAGAGAAGTGTTTTGAGTGTTTGGACCAAGCCTCTTAGCACATTCAAAAGAACATGTATTCATGTTAGGCATTTACAGATATGCTTATAAAATATTACACATCATTTTCTAAAATTGATACGCAGATGTTGGCCCTAGGGCAAAATTGCCAAAGTAGAATAACTGTGTCCTGTAAGTTCTTCTATCCTATCATATATGCCCCTTCTGCCTTGGTTTTTCCCCTCTTCCTAAGAATACATGACTATTATACTGCCTCTTGCTTGTGCCAGTAAAGGGACTCCTTTATTAGATTTTTCCTTCTACTTCTGCTCCATCTTCATCCAAAATATCTGTGTCCTCCTGTCTGATACAGCAAATCTCATAAATCAATACATGCTTAGATTAACTAATGACTGGTAATTGTTCATTGTGTTATATCCCTCCGAAAACCTAACTGTATTTTAACAGGATCTCTTAACACACATGTGTAAGAAATTAGGAAATAATAGCAACTGTGGCAGGGCCAAAGGACTAGGGAATGGGGAAGAATTTTTTGAATTGTTGACCTTTTGCTATCAACATCACTCCAAGCAGATTCTATCCATTTCACCATGCAACAAGCTGTTGTCATCTATCTATAGGATTGCATGGTGCTAAACACCTAAACATCTGGGCATTCCCCAAGACTAATCAAACTAAAGCTGTTTTTGAAGAGCAGGTACTTTCTCTGTTTGTGTATGTGTGCACAGACTGTATCCAGGACAACTCTGTTTATGTCTTACTGATGAGTTTAGCCAATGTATGTTTTTTTATCCTCTTCTGAACTACCTCAAAACATTCTTGTCATCACTGTTTTTTGTGAAAATCAAACAGTGCTTCATCAAAATGCCCCTAAAATTTGGTGATACTCTTAACTGCCAACCTCTTGCTCATATGTCTGGGGCAACTGAGCCCCATTTTTGTTGAGTAGGAAACCTCTCTGACTATGTACTAATAACCTCTGTATCACCAAAGGCTGTGTTGTTTCAGGAAGGCTGGGAGTGGGGGCTGGAGAAGAACAACAGAGTAGTCTGTGGAATATAGATGCCCGGCTGTTGTAGGAAGCAGCCTGATACATTAGAAAGAACATTTGAGAATTGAGATATTTAAGGACTGAAAGATCAAAAATTGAGTCCTAACTCAGCCTCTTTATATCAGCTGTATTATATTGGACATGATATATAACTTCTCAGAGCCTCAGTTTCTACATATTCAAAGTGAAACTAAAAATTTTGCCATCAACAACTTCATATAATTATTGTGAGTATCAAACGAGACAATGTAAGTAAAGTACTACAAATATTAAATCAACATAAATTATGGTTTTTTGGCTATGGATTTGAAAAGAATAGTAGAGCTTAGTTATGACTAAAGTTATTGAAATGAGAGAAAATAAATCCTAGAGGATTAGTTTGATTTGGGCAATACCCTCCCATAAATACAACCAATATTTTATCTTAAATTGAAATTCTGTTTTCTCAAATTAAGGAAATACACTTTCCTCCTTTCAGAAATGATGATACTACAGGTATGAATGTGGTATATAATGTCAGATTTAAGGTGGGTTTCTCGCTTCATTGTATTAATTGAATTAATTGAACAGAAGTGTTCAATTGGTGGGAAAGCATGAGGGAACATTAGTTGAAGGACCATAAAATAAAAACAAAAGGCAATAATAACAGATCTTCAAGTTTATTCTAGAAGTATTTTTGCTAGTTCTCTCTCCTTCCATCCTTTCTTCTTGTGTAATTTGTTTACCATTTATTTATAACCTATATGTGAGAACAAACTAAGTCACTCACTTTGGGGTACAGTACATTCATTTTAAGGTACATGGCATTTATCTGCAAAACAATAAATTCCTTTAGATAAGGTCTTTTTAACCTCTTTATTATATGGATCTCTTTAGCAGTTGGAGCTACTTTGAACTCAGAATAACTTTTTATTTTAAGTTCATAATTTGAAGGAAAATGATACATTTCAGTTACAGATTAGTGAAAACAAAGGGTTTTTCTACCATCCAGTTCCATGGAACCCCTATTCATGATCTCATCTGTCCCTGAGCCCCTTGTGGGTTCATAGACTTCAGTTTAAGAACCCCTGCTTTAGACACTAAGATTAATGAGAAAAACAAAAAAGATTAGATTAGGTTGTAGCTAGATCCAAAATCTAGAACCTTGAATGGCATGTGAGTTCAAATTTTATTCAGATTTTCTTAATGATGGAGTTACTATAGAATTCTACGTAGATTATTAATTTGCAAAGAATTTTAGGGCAATAAAATACATATAAGTCTAAAATAGATGAAACATCACTTAATTTCCCTTCAGTGATTCAGAAACCACCTAAAGATTCTTGCCATGGTCCGTGGTCATCATCTTCATGAACATCAATTGTCATTTTATTGGTGGAATGCCAGTGGATTGCCAAATTGCAGAAAGTTTATTGGAGCCGTGTCTTTTTTAGCAGCAATACAGAAGAACCATGAATAATTACTTCCACCCTGGGTCTAATGTGAGCCATGTTTGTTGTCAACACTGAGGCCCTTTATTAGACTACAGGATTTAGAATCAGGTTATCCTTTCAAATGGCTTTAATTAGCTAGTAGAACAGGTTGCAAGGTCAATAGAAATTCTACTTTTCATAGAGCTATACAATCAATACAAAGTCTTGGCAGGTTATAGAAGGCAAAGATGTGTTAAATTTCTGAACCTCACAATACTCATAGAGATAGATTAAAATGAATCATATGTCAGATTGTTCTAAATAGGAGTGCCATTAAGGCATGCCAGTATTTCTTTCCTGTTTCCATGTTGCTGTTTTCTTCCCCATTGGCTATTAACCTTTGATGGGTGGCTGCAGAATATTGCTGTGTTCCCTTTGTGTGTATTTATGATATGACCTAAGGAACTCCAAAATGGTACTAAAGATAAATATTTCCAAAGACAACAGCCCTTTGTGGAATAAAACTTTACTTTAAAAACCATTGTAGAAACTATTAAAAAGATTACTGTTTAGCCTGGGGAGGTGGGCATTACTAAGGTCACGGGAAAAAACAGTATCAAAGACTCAGAGAAAACACCCAACTCAGTTGTTTTTTGTTTTGTTTTTTAACTTCTATGGCCAGTCCATATAGTTCATATAATGACCAGCTGTGCCCAAACCCTATATTGTTTGGCCAGTTCTATTATTTTTGGCATTCAGTTCTAGGAAAAAAAACAAGATAGGACATCAGGATTTAGAGCTTTGAAGGATGCTTAGAAATCATATAGTCCATTCCTGTCATTTTGCATATAAGGAAGCTGACACCCAGAGTGAGATGGGCATCTAATCGACCTGGGATAGAATGAGATTAAAATCTCCAGGTAATCTCCAACCTCATTTTCAGCCATTAGTTTCAACCTCCCTGGCAAAATGGAGAATTCTGGCTGTGAGGAAAAGGAGCTGTCTCTCCAAGAGAGCCCTCTTCTGAAAGGGGCCCCTGGGATTCAACTATTTTGATATCATTAAGGGTCACAAAGCTGTAGCCACACCCCTAACACCTACAGGTCCCTTGGCACATATGTGCTCTAATTTTTCATAGGATAGGTTATTCAAAGATAATGCATTTTTGTGCTCAAGGAGCAATGGAATCACAGTGTTTCTGTCTTCACTTAGTGACCACCACCCAACTTTGCATCCACCTCTTCGGACTATTGTAATAGCTTCCTGATTGGTTTCTCTGTCTCCATCCTCTCTCCTCTCCAATTCTTCTCCCACATTGCTGACAAATTGATATTCCTAAAGTAAAAGTATCAAACTCAGCAATATGCATGCAAAACTATTGAATGCAGCTGGAACTAGATTAATATGTATAAAAGACAAAATAAAAATGCAATGCAATGTAAGTAATATTAATTTGTGGTTTTCTAAGTTAGTTTGCCAGGGGGCAGGAATCTGTTTCTTTTTGAGTGTGGCACAACTGCCTAAAAGCATAGGTTTGACCATGTATCTCAAACCCCACTTCAGAGAACTCCAGTGACTCTAAAATAAAATATAAATTCCTCTGATGAGCATTTAAAGCCATCCACCATCTGGCTCCAGCCTACCTTTCCTGCTGATTACCCATGGCTCCCCTTTTAAACACCTTATATTACAACCAAACAAGGCCTCCTTTTTGTCCCTCATACATGACATTCCACCTCCTGTCTCTGTGCCTTGAGGCTATCACTCAAACCTCGGATGCATTTTCTCCTCTCCTGCATTTTGCTGTTTCTGTCTTCTTTCAAATTTCATTTGAAGTGCCATCTCTTTAAAAAAAGCCTTTCCTAATCTTCCAGTTGCTAGTTAGTTAGTTCCTCCTGTTCCCCTAATAGAATGCTCATTCTTTGTAGGCAATGATAGTTGCATTTTTGATCCCAGTGCCTAGCACACCATAAGCACTTAATATATGCTTGCATAGACTTTTATGTGTACATGATCTGTTTCCCTTATATAGCATAAGCTCCTTGATATTAGGGATTGCTTTCATTGTGTGTGTGTGTGTGTGTGTGTGTGTGTGTGTGTGTGTGTGTGTACGTGCATGCAGGCATATGTGCACACTGAGCAATTAATACATTTATAGTATGCTTAATAAGAAGAAGTCAACACATTTTTATTGATTGACTGATTGATTGAATATACATTTACCACCCAGAGTCTTCCCATTTATTGCTAAGCCCAATATAAGGTCAGTTGTTTTTTTTTTTCCTATAAAGACTCATTTCAGGGTTTCTTTTTGACTTGCACTTGTCAAAATATTTGATTTGTGAGAAGTATTTACAAACATGAGGAATTGGAAGTAGGGAGCTATAAGTCCTTAGAGAGCCTACATCTGTGGTGGAAGCTGTAGGGTCCTTGCAGAACAAAGATCATATTCCAGCGAAGGAAATTAACAAGTCCACATGATAAACAGTAGCCCTAAGAGCCAAGGAAGCTGTCTTCTGCTGAATGGAAAATCGACTGCCTCTCAAATCCCAGTTCATAAGTGAAGTGGAAAGCAAACTTCTTGGGTAGTAGTCTGACTGTCAGGCAATTCAGATCATTTGGATCAATTTCACACACATGCCAATGACAGGAGGGTAAGGACTCAGAGCTTATTAAAAAGAGCAATTACCGTCAAGTGCTCTCTGCACTTGCCTCTCAGACAGGCATTGACACTGTGGGACCCTAGTGGTTTCAAGGAGGAGAAAAAGATCAATGAAACTGAATAGGTTTCTAAAATGGATGCAGGGCTAAGTGATGCAAGAATGCTTACAGTCCAAGCACTGACCTGATAGGGAGAAAGAATTGATTGCCTCAGCTTGATTCATTCAACCTGTGGCAAGAGAGAAGAGAAGGACACAGAAGAGTGACATTTGAACAGTCTCCTGGGAAGCACTGATACTCAGGGATGCTTTCAGAAACCACCTCCCAGACAAGCTTCTGTAAGAAATTCTCAAGAGAATGGGAGGCCGAGTGCAAGATGTACACCAAATAAGTAAGTGACATCCTTGGGCACCTCCAACCATCAGTAGACGTTTATTAAGGGCCTACTGTGTGCCAGACAGCATAGCTTAATGACTACAGCTCCAAAAGATTCAGGGGTCTAGAAGAAGGTGTGGCAGCTGGCAAACCGACATTTAGTGGCTATCCTAGAAGTTCTAATAGAAATGAGATTTTTTTCACAGCCAGTTTTTGGCTCAGAAGACAACAGCCAAAGCCATCAAGCCAACAGTTATCTTTACCTCGTAAATGTGGTTGGGTTTTTACCATCTGTCTGGATCCTCTGGAATCTGTTTTTAGAGTAAGAACTTACTTATTAATGGCCTTACCCGTGCTAGGTGCTGGTGATACAAACACAAACAATGTATGGGACTTCATTTTGGGGACAATTTTATTGCCAGAGAGCAATACTCTTTGGCATAACTACTCACTAGGCAAAGTTTAAATTCAAACATTCTCTACTCCTACCCCTGGTAAAGCCTTCTGTGGGACCATTTCCCACAATCCTTTCATCACTTTCTCTAAAGCACTTAGTATTTTCACATTGCTCTGATTTCTTCTGTTATTATGAAAAATTCTGTTATTAAGAAAAAAATGATCAGGTAAACTCATTCCTTCTCTAAAATTTAGGATTTAAAGTATTATGCATTTCTGTTATTCACATGTTCAGGGAAATCAATGCTTAACACAAAGGTGAAAAGACCTGAAAAAGAATCATGAAACTTGGATTCAAGCCTTGTCTAGTTGGGTTAACTTGTCACTTTAAAGTTGGTTAACTTGTCAACTTAAAGAAGTCACATCATAGCTCCAAATCTTAGCATTCTTGTTTATAAAATGAGGAAATGGACAAAATGAACTTTAAAGTTCTGTTGACCCTATGCGTCATGGGTGGAGGGACCTTCAGGCATAAATAGAGGTATGTTTTCAGGTAGAACCTACCAGGTGGCCCTCAAACTATACCATTCTAGTAACCGCCTAATTGCAAGGTCAAACCTAAGCTCAAAAGACTGTTTTTTAGCCACATTGCCACTTCCACAGGGAGTTGCCAAGAAAGAATGGACACTTACCCTCTGGAACCTTTACATAGCAAGCATACTTAACATCTGCTTTTCCTTTCCCTCCAGCATCCCCTCACCATCAAGTGTAGACTGTGCTAGCCCCAGTCAGAGGAGCTAGATTCATAGAAATAGAAAGCACTCTTTGTGCTACTCTCTTTTCATGCTATATCCCTTTTCGTGAAGCAGTGTGTTGTACTTGGGAGCACAAGATGCAGAAATAAAATTTAAATGGAACCAATGTTCAAGTCTTTACACCCTTTTGTTTGACTTTGTTCATCAGTCGATCTCTTCCAAAAGTGCTTGGGAAACAAAGATTTTTAAGACAATGTCAAACTAAAAAGCCCAAGAAATCAGCTGGCACCCAACCATGATAAGTAGCTCTTTTTGGTGGCCTGATTTGTATCGACAAATCGAGCTACAAAATGACACGGTCATTTTTAAAATCTCACTGGTGCATAATAGCAGCACAGCTGTGGCTAACAAGTGTTGTGAGGGATGAGAATTTCATACAGAGGACACACATGCCCTACTTAAATGAGGAACAGTTAGGGTTATACTGGGGCTTTAGTGAATTTTAGTTAAACATCAATATCCTTTAAATAAAGCTGTCATTTTAAATGAGGTGCCATTCTACACTAACTACTCTGCAAAAACTATCACACAACTACCCATCTCCAGTGCCTCCAGCAAAGTATTTTCTTTACTGCCAACTTTTTAAAAGTATAAATGCTGACTTTAGAATGATGTTTTCAATGTTTCCTCCCCTTTTTCCTACCTTTGGCTTTGGAGATAGAGGAAGCTGGGAGCATTTCAGCATTTCAGAGCCAATTGTGACCCCAGCCAAAAACCACCCCTGCCTACCCCCTCTCCCCAACCTTCATTAGATTTAGTTCCTTTTTGACAGCAGCCTCTTAAAAGAAGAGGCAAGAGGTTTTTATTAACACTGGATTTTTAACTCTAGCACCTCTCTAAGTGGAGACCAGAAGTCTGTCCACTGAAGTATCCTATATTGTGACATATTCCGAGACAAGCTCTTCTCTTTGAATAATAAAACCTTAGCCCCTCCAAAGGACAAGTTCCTCTTTTCCAACCTCTGAATTTTATAGATGGTTGGATTTTTGAGGGTAGGGGCCCAAGGATAGAATCCCTAGTCAGCTTTCCTTATATCCAAAATAAAAGCTATCCTGGACATAGTATACCCTACAAGATAAGCAGAATTTAGAGGAAGAGATAATTATTAAATTTGAATTCCTTAGGATGGTTCATCTACTAATAGAGATATAATTTCCTTCAGGGCCAGAAAATAGGAATAGCTCTTTAGAAAGTTGTAGTTGAGTGTTAGTTACTCCTTTCTGAGGACTACATGGAGACTCATAGTATCCCCTCAGCGTATTTCTATAGTATTGCAAATTGCTGTTTTACTTCTAGTGTACTTCTACCTTCTGTGGCCCCAAATCCTATCTCTAATAACTTTGTACTACTACTAATAATAATAGTGCTTAGCCCAGTACAGTTAATTAGTACAGTTATTAGGTTTGCTCATTGTTTGCTTGACCTAATCTCAATCCTTTTTAGTATTTTTAGCTCATAAAAACTGACTGCATAGTTTTTTAGTCAGGCAGGCAATCAGCAAGCAATTTTTAGATGCCTACTATATGCCAGGCACTGGGCTGAGGACTAGGGATTCAAAGAAAAGTAAAAGAACAGCTCCTGCCCTCAAAGTGCTTACAGTCCAGTGAGAAGAGACAACATGCAAACATCTATACAATACTAGATAAACTGGAGATAATCCACAGAGAGAAGGTCCTAGCATTAAAGAGGATCTGTCCCCTAAATGATGAGAGCATTCTGGTCAACTGAAGGGAAGTAATAACCAAGAATATGTTAGTGGCAGATTTGGGGCCAGAACCCGTGTCCCCTAACTCCTTGGGTTGATGCCTATTTATTAAATCCCAAGGTTTTGTCTCAATTCTATGAAGACCCATTATCTGTACCATTAGCACATTCATCAATACTGGTTGTTATAGCAGGAGGACTTTTGGCCTTCCCCCAAATAATGGCAGTTGAACAGTCTTTGGATTTGGAATGCAAAATGACCTAAGGCTGCTAATGTTTGTTTTAAATTCAGGGAAGTGTCTAGCAGACTCCTATGGACATGTGAGAGACTTTGAGACTACATTACCCATGATTCCAATGGGTCTTAGGGCGTGGGGACGTCAAAGGTCCCCACGCAGGGGGCAGTTTAAATTCAGAGGAGGGCCAAAAGAATGCCTTTTGATCTTCCTGAGGAGCTGACTGATGCAGGGACAGGATGGGCTCCGGCGGTATTTATAAAAGATAGGCGCGGTCTTATATATATTTTACTAACATGGCCATGTTTTTAATTAAACTACTAATTTCTCTTATTATATCAGTCTTTATCATTTTAATCTTAACACTATCCACAGTGGTTTTTAAAAAGTGATCATGTCTAAGCCCAGTTATACAATTCTGAGACTATGGTAACACCAAACACCTGCTTACAGCCTCCTTTTCCAAAGTCTTTACCTGTGCTATAAATAGCACTGAGGTTTTTTTTTTCTTTAAGCTTTTCTGCGACATGGTTTTATACCAGAGTTAAATAAGTTGCCTGTGCTTTGGGGGCACATTCTTAGGAGAGAAGAAAAGCTTACTTCAAGCTGTTATGTTTTCCTACTATGATAGCAGTGACTAGAGCTTCAGCAAAGGTTATATTCATCCCTCGCATGCATAAAAGGTGAAAAACAAAAGTGACTTTTTTTTAAAACCTTTGCCTTCTGTCTTAGTATCAGTTCCAAGGCAATAAGGGCCAGGCAATTGAGGTTAAGTAATTTGGCCAGGATCACACAGCTAGGAAGTGTCAGAGGCCAGATTTGAACCCAGGACCTCCTGACTCCAGACCTGATTCTCTATCCACTGTGCCAGCTGGCTGTCCCAGGTTAAGCAACTTTCCCCTAAGCCATTGATGGTGAACCTATTAGAGGCTGAGTGCCCAAACTGCAACCCTCATGCTGCATGTGAGCCGCCCCCTTACAAGATGCAGGAGAGGGAGGAAGCGCTCCCATTGGGCTGCTGGGCAGAGGGGTGGGTCAGGTGAGAAATGTTCTCAGGTGTGGGGGAGGGAGAGGGAGCAGCCCCCTCCAGCATGTGTGCCATAGGTTCTCCAACATGGCTCTAGGCCAGGGGTCGGCAACATATGGCTCTTTCTGCAGGAGCCATAAAGTCCATTTTTTTCAGGTGCTGTTACAGGAGCGCACTGTGAGCACTATACGGCTCTCACAAAATTACATTTTAAAAAAGGTGGCGTTTATGGCTCTCACGGCCAAAAAGGTTGCTGACCCCTGCTCTAGGCACTTCATAAGTTTAAGAGAGGAGACAAGTTTTATAACATGTCAGGCACCTTCCTAATATCAGTGAAACCTCAGTGTAAATAATCACTGCACCTCTAAAAAGTTATGTGTAAATTCAGTTTTTAGAGATTACATCATATTTAATTGTTCTTTATAGGATCTACACTCAATCATTCTGAGATGTGAAAAATTCTTTAGGAACATGAATAGTCTCTATTTAATCTGTTTTATCAGCTTGGGTATATATTTTTTTAAGTAACAGCCTATTTGTACTAGACATTTCATAAATAAAACAATGTTTTTCGAATGACTTGAATATGCTTTAGATAAAGGTTAAGGAATGGGTGGGCTGGTAAGTAGAGAGATAAATTGGCAGAATGGAAAAAGGTCGGAACTTTGTAAAGTCAGAAGTTTCTCGAATCTAAGTTCTAGCATACTTTCCTAAATATGTAAGGCACTTCACCTTTTTGAGAATGTCTCTTCTGTAAAATGGGAATGATATTTATAATACATACCTCACAGGGTTTTTGTGAAGAAATTATTTTTGCAAACCTGAGTTACTGTCATTGTCATAGTATTGGTTTTTAGGTGGCAAACCATATCTACACCAGGCAATCAGAATCCCAGTGCATCTTCTACATAGGAAGCCATGGAATGAATGGCTAATTCTCTGTACATACGCACCCATTCTCTTTCTGTTTTGCAGTGACATTACGCCTCCTGGAGAACCATTAAGCAAAAACAGTCGTACAAGAGTGGCTTCTCGCTTCCCCAAGTTATCCCGGAATCATCCAAGAGAGCCCCGCAATGTGGAACCGCAGAGTGGTGACCTCTGAGCCATTGTGGACTCCCAGATGCTGGTGCTGTGTACTTTCCAAACTGGCCCAGTGCTTCTGACCTGTCTAGACCGCTGGCTCCTTAAGCCTCAGAGGAAGAATCAGTCATGGTACATTAACCCTGGAAAAAGGACACCATCCACACCGTGGTTTCCCACTCTGATTAAACAGGTCACCCAGAAGGCAGCACATGCTCATTGTCCTAAAGAAAAAGACTCCTCACCTGGAGATGCAGCCGCATGGTAACCGATTTCCCTTTGGCTGCTGCCTGTTTGCATTCAAATTTTCCCAGCTATGTCTTAAGGCAGTCTAAGATTCACTGCCCTTGGCCTCTTGCAGGAGGACACCTGATGCAGCCAGTAAGAGGCACAAGGAGCACCAGGTCAAGAGACCAGATGCCTTTGTTTTTAAGAGGCACATCTGAGATTTTTCACTTCATCAGAAAGTAATGATTGAAAACAACCTCTGACTTTTTTCCTTTGGAGGGAAATAGGACGACTGTTATTTTGTTTCTTCTATATAACTGTCTGCTACTACCCACTGGCTCCTCACTATCATTTGGGGGCTCTCTGTATGTTAAAAATACACCAAGCACTATAGTACAGGTGACCCAAATAGCTCTCTCCAGGCATTTATTTCCTAGTGATTGATTCCCTGTGACTCTTTTGGGGAAGAGCTTAGTTAAGTGCAAGATTTTGGTGGCTTTTTATTTTTAAAGCAACTCCTTTGTTTTCACCACAGGAAGGGGGACAGCCCTAAGTATAGCTCTTTTCCAAAACAAGACTGAACAGTTTAATAAGATAGTTAATACCAAGGTAATCCAGCCTTGAATGGAATTCTGAGCCTTTTGTTGGGTCCCATGACAGGTTGTCAACCTGGCTATTACAGAAATTCTCTACAGCTTTGAAACTGGAGGCTGTTTGGGCATTCTTTTGTCATACAACATATGAAATGGGTTAGAAGAGACAAAAAAGATCTACTAGTCATTGACCATTGTAGAAAAAGAATGTCTTGTGCCTTAGGAGTAACCAAGAGGCTGAAAAAATTGGTTAGAGGTTGAGTTCCTGGGCTTCCCTACTGTACTACACATCTCACTGGCTCTTTTGATGAGTTTTGACCTAAATATCTTTGGCCTTTGCTGTTCATTCATCTCCAACCCCCCCCAAAATCATGCTTTCCCCCAACATTTCCTAAATGTAGATTTTTATGATAGACTTTCCCTTCCCATATTTTCATTTGGAGACACTCCTTGTTCCCAATTGTTTGTACATTAAGTTAGATATCAGATGAGGGAGAAGGGTCATTCATTCCAAAGTAATATCAGTAACCTGAAACTTGAGAGGAAAGATAAGAATTTCACATAGCCTCCATTTAGGAAAAAGGACCCAAAACAAGGAAATGTAACCTCCATCAGACATAACTTAATGTCATGGTGCTCTAAACTTATGTGATATAGCCTCATAATGTTGTGAGAAAGTGAATGTGATGCCAAAATACCCAAAGAGTAAGTACATCTAAACAAAATCATGAGATGGTGCTCCCACTGTCCTCTGTAGCCATTAAGATCAGTTTTAAGCTAAAAGTTTCAGAAATTAGAGTTGACCCAAGAGAACAGAAAAAAGATGAAAAAAAGATTGTTTGAAGAAAGGTGAAAGGGTTTGGGATTCTGGGACAGAAAAAGCCAAAAAGGAATGTAATAATCATGTAAAACGATGTGGATGGTCATTATTAAAAGACTAACACTGCACTCAGGCTGTAGCTAGTTTAAACAGTAGTCAGTCAGTCAATAAACTTTAATTAGGTGCCTAGTATGTGCCAGGAGGCAAGTTTTAGGAGAAACTTCTCCTGTTCAAAGAGACTCTTTTGTGTATCACAAGTAGATAGTTCCCATGGGGCATATTGAGCTTTTTTCCTCCAAAACTTTAAAAAAATAGTCATGATCATTTTATTGTCGCCCAAGATGGAGGCAGAAACTAAGTAACAATTATAAGCAAAGTGGATAGCATGCCCTTCCCAGAGTCAGGAAGATTCCCCTTTCTGAGTACAAATATGGCTTCAGGCACTTACTAACTATGTGACTCTTGGGCAAGTCACTTCACCCTGATTGCTTCAGTTTCCTCATCTGTAAAATGAGTTGGAGAAGGAAATGGCAAACCATTCCAATATCTGCCAAGAAAACTCCAAATGGAGTCACAAAGACTCAGATGTGACTGAAATGACTGGATAACAACAAAACAGTTAGAGGAACCCTCCATTCAGGTGATTCACAAAGGGATGAATTAATGTATAGAGAAGATATTAAAGCTTAGATTTAATTAATTGCTCAAAAATCCATATGCCAGTAGATTATCTTATTGCCAGCTCTCTGGGATTTTAGAGCCTGTGAAGAACAGACAGGAAGATGGAGAATAAGAGAGGAGAGGAATGGGAGGAAGAGGCAGATGTGTTGTGGGGGAGACAGACAGAGACCTCTCCTCAAAACAAATTATAGTCTCCCACCATCTTATCTTTCCTGGAAATATCTTTAGTGCATCATAACAGGAAAGCCCCAGGGGCCATTTATTGGGAACACCAGGAGTCTCTGAAATATCAGTTATAGGAATATTTTGTCCCTAGTACTCTATGGAAGGTTGCTTTGAACATCTAGCTTTGAATATCTCCAACAGTTAAATAAACAGGGAAAATTTAAAAGCCAAAATGATCCTATATCTCTATGCCTTGTTTTTTTGATTACTATATATTATATATATTGAAGATTTTCTCTGTTAAAAAATTGATAGCTGTGTTCAGGAACTCCACTTTGAAGCGGTTAAGGATCAACATCTCAGAAAAGTCCAGGTGTCAGCAGGAAGGATTGAATATCTGTCTACAACTCTCATATCTAATATTACCTCTAGTAGCAAAAATACATGTAGAAACCCAAGTGTAGACTGACAAGCCTTTTTTTTTTTTTTTTTTTTTTTTGTGGAGTGATGACTTAAAATTTGCTTACAGTATGAATCTATGTTCATCTTCTCCAAACATCTCACAATAATTCTCCCCCACTAAGAAAATCTGCCCATCATCAAGGAGCACAAGGAGCCAAGACAGGCAAATGCTAAAACAGGGGAAGAATTACGCATATTGCCTATATTTTTAAAATCACTGTTCTTTTTTAGCTTCACTATTCACTGGGTGATTTTTTTCTGCTCTTCCCACATTTAGAATTTTAAAAAATCATTCACTTGATGACCTAGAGGAAAACATTAGGGTTCCAGATTGCACTCGCTCTGCCTATTTAGCATCCTGTTTTCAAGATCACTTAGAAATCCTGGAATCATCTTTAGTGTACAGATCGTCCTCTGCTAATTTTAGCTCAAAGACACATGTGACACAAAAATTACATCAACTACAGACAGCTTTAACTTTGGAATCATGTATTGTGCACTGAAATTATCAATTCACTTAACACTTTAGATTTTTCTCACCCATTGCCTCAAATGAAGCTGGTGGATTATAAGAAAATGGGGAAAATTGGTTTTTCTGCCTCAGGAGGAACAGAATCAATAGATATCTAGACCAGTAGAGCAAAAACATAAGTTTATGCACTCTAGTTATATATCATAAAAATGCTAATGTTTTCTAGAACCAAAGGTCATAAGACTCTGTGTTCTTTGCTCCACAAAGCACAGCCCCAATAGTAGAGGCGATAGATTCATTCTTCCCCATGCTATCTTTCTCTGATGCTGTGTGCTATGTTGCAAGTAGCTGTTAATCATGGTTGATTGTATCCTCAAAAGCAAAAAAAAGACATATTTTATGTGAAGTCCTGATGGTATAAGTAAGGTTCAGAAAAATGTTGGCTAGTTCTGGAAAAGACAGAATTAATAGATAGTCATATCTCTTCTACTGAACAGATGGATAAAACTACTCCGAGAATGTTTTGGTTTCAGTCTTGCTAGGATCTATAGAATATACAGCTCAATTAGAGGGACATCTCTTATAGAATAAACATCCCAGGGATGAGAGAGGGAAAGAAAAGAAATTCTAGTTAATTGAAAAATAAAATAAAAAGCTTTTTTTCCCCCCCAAGACCCTCAAAGGCAGCTGTCTTTATACTTCTTTGTTCAAGGACAGTAGGGATGAAAAATTAGTTGTTTAAGGGTTGTTATGGGCAGCATTAGCCAAGCAACAAGTTGGACTTATAAGAATAAATTCCCTGTTGAAAAAGATATTGTCCCTATAATTTAAGTTAGAGATAATTTTGAAAAATGGTCGAGAGCATTTCTTTGGTTTTGTCTACCTCGGGCTCAATACAAACTGTAAACTTACCAAGGTTGACCCTCTAACAAATTAATCCTTAATTCAAGGAAATTCAAGGCTTTATGCAAAGAAAGTCAACACTATATTGAATAGCATATTTTGTTCATTATCAATAAGGAAAATGATTTATCTGTTGTCTGATTTAGCAAAAGCAATCCAGGGTTATGACTGGGGTCAATTTTTGTCAGTTTTATTGGGTTTTCATTTTGTTTAACAAGATAAAACACAGCATAACTGAACCTATGTAGCTGAAATTGAAAATGCTATTTTCATCAAAACTAGTGGCCATTTTTGGCCTTAGTTTCACAGAATGCCATCTATAGAGAGATCATTCTACTTATCATTGCCAGGCACATATATTCTGCAGCAATATAAAGCAAGTCTACTCTTTAGGGAAGCACATACACACACACACACACACACACACACACACACACACACACACAGAGCACACAGCACACACCAAATAATAGCATCAATTTTGTCATCAATAAGGTAATAGACTGGTAAAGAGGCTTAACTTGACAAGTCTATTAAGTCTCATGTTGTTAGATGGGTTGATAACTAGGCCAGTCAAATTTAGGTTCTTGTTTACAAAAGGATTGTCAGAACATGTTGTAAACAAATGATATAGTCTTGTACTATCTAATTCAAGACATAAATCATGGAGATGGAATTAATATTGGCAAGTATTTGGAGACAAGGCACAATTACAGGAACTTGGCATCATTCCAGAGACTGCAACTTGATGAAAATGAGTTCTTATTCTTGACCAATTGCAGCATTAGAATAAATTTTACAGGGAGTTTTTTTAGGAGAGAGAGAGAGAGAGAGAGAGAGAGAGAGAGAGACAGAGAGAGAGACAGAGAGAATGTGTGTGTGTGTGTGTGTGTGTGTGTGTGTGTGTGTGTGTGTGTTGTAAAGTAATTCCACATGGTTTATACAGGTCAAATGTGTAAATAAGCTATTAATAATTATGATTCAGAAGGAGCCATAGTTAGTTATTAGGTCTTGGGACAAGAGTGAGTAGTACAGACATTGATGAATGTTCACCAGCAAAACTGAATGAAACAAAAATGCCTTCTTGAAATGTCCCATTTCTTTATACTGAAGGCCATGTTAAAGCAAAATGAAGGCCTGAGGTTATTCATATTAACTGATTTGGCTCTTCTCCTACTTAGGTAGAATCTGTCTATCCAGAGAGATCTGAGAATTCAATTGTGTTACTTTTGAGGTATCAAAGGGATGAGGCAATCTTTGCCCTTGCTAGCGCTGAATCTTGTCATAGTCACTAAGGCAGTGGATGAGAGGTAAGAGTTGGGCCCATCTCAACTAGCCAGTCCCATACCTCTCTTCAGTCTCAAGCTTCCTATTGTGGCTCAGTCAACATGACTTGTTATATTCTTTTCCCTTCAACCTCCCCCAGCTATAGATGACACATATTTCAGGGTTTATTTAAGGGATAAGGAAATTCTTCATATAAATCATACCCATTCTTGCAGTGTAGTAATAGTTTCCCAGGCTCCTTTGCTTGATTTCTCATTAACCAACAATATTTAGTAAATTTGCTCAGCTTTTCAGTCATTACCTTTAGCATACAAGTGCAATTTCCTTTTTAAAAAAATCTTTTTAAAAGTTATAGTAAACTTGTAGCTGATAATGTGGAGGTGTGGAGAATGCTCCTCTGGGAATTAATTTCATTCCATAGTTGAAATCCCACCCTACCATTCACTCTTGGGAATGCCATGTTTTGGCTTCCATTTTACAGGGAAGAGGATTTTCTGCCATTCTGTCAACTCTTTCCTCACCTGCCATAAAACAAACTATTGACATCACACAACTTGGTAATTGGTATACCTAGTCAGAAACCTATGGACAACCTGTGAAATTGGATCTCAATATAAGGGGCTCTTGGAAAATTGCTACAAGCTGTCTTCTGCCAGAGCTTCACTGAGTCCCTCCCACAGGGCGCTGAAAGTTGCTTAGCCTCTAGAGCCAAGGGGCTACCTCATGTTTCAGTTTGTAATATCACATCCCTTATTTCCCATTATTCTCTTCTCTGCATTTAGATCTTTCAGCCATCTCCATGGTCTTGTACCTTCAGAGCTAGAGAAGCTTCCAGGAAAATATGCATTTTCATACTCTGCAAAATCTATTGTAATGAACACTTTTCAAAATATTGTGTATTGTTTCATTAAACTTAACATTAAATGTTTGCTTTTCCAAATTTTGTTCTGTTCTATTTTTGCACAATTGTAGCACTGTATATTTTAACTAACATTTCTGTGCCAAAAAGTTCATTTTATGTTTCCATAGCATATGATCTTGGTTATATTTCTAAAACAAAACATCAATTAATGTATCAATAGGAATGAATGTGTAGAGTGTAGAACTAAGGTTATTTTTTTTTGAAGAAGAAAGGAGAAATGGCCTAATAAGTTATATCTTTCCTAATCTTATTTACATATATGTGACTGTAATGTGTAAACTGCCTTGGTGGCAGTTATTGCCCATTTACCCCACAATAATTGCTCTTTTATGGACAAATGTAAGTCTCTGACATCTCTAAATTCTGACATATAGCCTTATTTTGGGACGATGCCCAAAATGGAAGCTCTTGGGTTTCACCCCTCAACAACCCATAGGAACAAATTCCTAGCCAATCGAATCACTTTTTAAGCCATCTTTTAAAAGCAACAATCCTTGACAATTAACAAATGAGACTTCTAATAACTTGTTTGAACACAGCTGTTTTCTGAAAAGGTTAGATTAGTAGTTGTTCTAAGGTCGTATGCTTAGACCTTTCAGTTGATTCAGATATTCAGAGAGGAACACTAGAATTTTAATATTAATTTATCATGTTTGAAAAACCACTATCTTGGCCATATCCAACCACCTTAGGACATGTTTTCTTTGATTTTTCATTAGTCTTGCTTCCTATCTGCATGAACAGAATGGAATGCACCATTGCTCCAAGATCACCTTTGAAAAGTTATATTCTTTGTGGGGTGGAAGTAGAAGGGGCAGAATTTATGAACATGGAGCTCTCGGGAGAATCAAGATGGCATGGGGTCAAAAATGACATCTTCTAGAGAGGCAGTCAGAGTTGCTGATAACTAAAGAAAAGTGAAAGCTCTAACATACATTTCTGCAACACAAAAATGCCTAGTGAGTATTCTCTTTAGCTAGAATTCTTCTTGGAAAGAATTTATTCACCTATGCATTGATAGATTAACCATCACTGGAATTATCCCTTGAAGAGTAAATATAGCCTCACTCCTCAGGCAGGCACATTGAAGAGGGTACTCTAAAAGAATCAGTTTGAAAAGGATAAATCCCAAGGAGAGTTGATTATTGAGTGCAATAGGAGAAAATTGTCTTTGGTCTGGACCCAAACCTGCAGGCAACTGGCCAAGTCAGGGCTATCTGTTGATTGTGCTCTTGTTAGCTGAATGTAAATTATAAGAAAGATCATTTTCATTCTAAAGTAGTATGTATGTATATAAGGCATACAGATATGCATTTATGTACTGGAATGTGTATTATTATTTTAACACCTCTTCTGTTACGGTTTACATAATGGAATTTTTAAACAAATGTATTTAATTTTCTAAAAAAAACTTGTATTAAATATTTCTTTGGAAATAAGCTGTGATAATTTTGTTATAATCCAGTTGAAAATATGCCTCTTTAGGATAATAAAATTAAAATAGCGACATTTTTTAAATTAGAAGAAACTATGTTTGCAGCCTATTAATATTTTTTGATTATGTTAAAACTGTCTGTTTTATGTTCGCTTTTAAATGGCCATTGTTAACATCCACAGGTCTGCTGCTTAATTTCCCATATGCTATATTAGACACCTGGTTTTGATTAAGGATAACGTCCTCATTAATTTTATTTGATGTGAACTGCAGTAGACTCTGTTATAGCAACAGGTATGTCATTGTACAGATTACTTAATGCCAATTCAGATCTCCTGATCATAATTCTATATAGTAAATGGTTAATATAACACTTTAATGATATGTAGAGGTTAGTCCTACATTATCAAAGATGTGCCATTGCACTGATTCTATGAGAAAAGTTTGTAGAAATTAGCCAATTCACATCGATGGATGTTCATAGGATAATAGATTTAGAGATAGAAAGGACCTTAGAAGTCATCAGATCCAACCCCTTCGTTTTACAGATGAGGAAACTGAGGCCCAGAGAGCGTAAATGAAATCTTCATTCAGGGTCACACGACTACTGACAAAGGCAGTTCTTATCCATTATATCACATTGCTCCATTATTATAAGGCCTTAGAAAGTGAAGTGTTGGTCAAATATGTATTTCCAAAAATTAAAACACAAAGCCTTCCAGTTGTTTCTGCCAAAAGTTCTTGACATCACTATTGGGAATACACTTCTGTGTGATGGCTCTACAAATACCTTTCCAGCAAAAGCAGAATGAAATCCTGGTACTCAAAAAAAAAAGGCTTCAAGGGTTTGGGAAAGAAGCTTAATTAAAACATTATTATAAATGAGGATAGTGCAGACGTTAAACCCAAGCTATTTGTTTAGAAGATACGTCACAAAATATGCCAAAGAGCACGTCAGCTTCCTTTTCTCTGTTCTCTATGGTGATGGCTGAAACTCAGCCTCAGAGAATTTTAAAGATTCAGTTTAGTACTTTGAATTTAAAAGTCTTTCCCTTCGTTGTTATGCTGTCAGGGGTTGGGAAGACAATTAAAAGAGTAGCTGGCTTTGGAGTAGAGTTACTGATACCATCAAGAAGCTCTTGTCAAACTTGGTGACCTTGACAATGGGCAAGAGAATTGTCTTTGCTAATAATATTAATATTAAAACCCAAAGACTCCCAACTTCCTATTTACTACATCTAGTGTACATTCAGCTTGATTTTCAAGGCCCTCCATAATCTGGCTCCACTTACCTGATATCTGGTCTTCTATTTCCTATTGCCCTCTAACCTATCCAGATCTCACTGTCCCACAATCTCATTCCATTGTCCTTGTGCCTTCACTTAAATGGGTTCTTTCACCTGGAATGCCTCTTCATCTCTTCCTGATCAAATACATGAAGCTTTCCATAACAATTGCAGCTCTCATTGATAACTCACTTTCCACCAGACTCTTAGATCATTTATTGGTTGCACTATCCACTTGAATGTCTTAATTGTATTCTACCTTTTTTCCAATATTCTAATATTTTCTTTCTTCATGTGTGTTAGTCTTACTTAACTAGGTTGTAAGCTCTATGAAGATAGGGACTATGTTTCATATCATCTGTATCATCTACTTATCATAATAAATCTGTAATAAAGAGAAACTGAGGCACAAAAGGTCCAAGCTTAACTTATTTGCAAAGCTGGCAGTTACCAATAACAGAGGCCAATGGTCCCTCTGTAACAGAAGACCCCTAATATTGTCAGAAGTCCTTTTTTATAGGTTAATGATAACAAATAGTCCAGAGCTTTCCCCCAAACTAAGATTATGATTGGTTCTTAATTACCCTATCTGACCATCTAGCAAAGAATCTTCATCCATCATGGCGAACAGAAAACTCAAATTTAGCCTGCATGCTCAAGAAGACCTCATGCAGCTAACCCTGCAGTGCCCCTCCCAAACCAGGGACTTTCCAGAGTCCATGGTGTAATGGAGAGAATACAAACTTAGTTATCTTCCTGTAACTTTCTTCAGAAGGTTCTTTATCTGCCATTCCTGGTACCCCTGGAGCCTAATATTAAGAAAATGTCTTGTGATCAAGTTAAATCATTCCTTCATCCATCTTTCTCTCCCTCACCTGGCATGCTCGTTTTGGTCCCATATTACGAGCTGAGTGTTAGATCTGCACAGTAACACCCCAAGCCTTATAGCTTTAAAGCTTGCTTACAGTGGCTACTGTTATGATGCACAAAACTCTTAACCATACATCAGTAATCGGTAATAGAATCAATTTCACATGCCATACTTAGCATGGCACCAAACTCTTTGAAGGTGCCTTGAAGATACTGGTTTGATTGATTGATGTACTTTAGCAATGAAATTTCTCTCTACTGTTTTCTGAAGACTCCTAGACTTTCATATACCATGTGAAGTTAGTGACTCACTTAAAACAAATTGAGAGGAAAGGAGATATTTAGGCTTTTGTTTAAGAAAAGGAATCTTATTTTCCCTCCAAGCTGAGGACCTAGAATCCTTTCTTTGAATGATGTACATTAAAATATCAACATTATTTTGAGTCTTTTGTATGAAACTTGTCTTAAAGACAAATGCCAAGGTGGACCAATTCAGACCTTGTTTAGCCATAATCCAAGACAATTTTCCTTTCCTTAACCCAACTGATCATAGACAATGTAATAAAATACACTGAACTGCTAACTTGTGCTGACTGAGTAATTCTAGGTAAGTCCCTTAATTTCTGAGTGCTCCAGATCTGTATTAATAGAAAAAGTTCCTCGCCAGGAACTCCCTGAACTAGAAATTGCAGATCTAAAAAAGAGGGTGGGGGAAGGAAACATTGAATTTGGAGGATCAGAATTCCAATCTTGGAACTCACTTGGTAGCTATTTGAGTTGGGGCAAGTCACTATATCTCTCTAAGCCTAGTTTTTTTTAATGCTTTTCTTTTTTTCAGTTACACATAAAAACAATTTTTAACAATTGTTTTTTGACATTTTAAAATTCAGTTTTTCTCCCTCCCTCTTCCCCCGTCCCTAAGGTGGTGAATAGTGTGATATAGGTTATGCCCATACTTTCATATAATACATATTTCCATATTGCTCATGTCATAAGACATATCACACATATAATATTTCTCATGAAGGATATATAGAGAAAGATGACATACTTGGATCTGCATTCAGATTCCAATAGTTCCTTCTTTGGCTATGGATATTATTTTCATCATGAGTCCCTTGTGGTTTTGGTTATCTTGGCAACTTGCTTTGCTGATAATGGTTTAATCCTTCACAGTTGATCACTGTATACTAGTTCTGTTACTTTATACATTGTTTTCCTGGTTTTGCTCACTTCCCTTTGCATCAGTTCATAGAAGTCTTTCCAGGTTTTTCTGGACTCAGCTTGTTCATCATTCCTTATGGCACAATAGTATTCCCTTAAAGCCATATACTACAACTTGGTCATTCATTCCCCAAGTGATAGACAACTCTTCAATTTCCAATTCTTTGCCACTACAAAAAGAACTTCTAAAAGAATTTTGGTAGAGGTAGATGCTTTTACCTTATCACTAATCTCTTCAGGTTACAGATCCATTAATGATATTGCTGGGTCAAAGAGTATGCACAATTTTGTGGCCCTTTGAGCCTGGTTCCATATTGCTTGTATCAGTTCACAGTTCCACCAACCAGCGTATTAGCATCCCAGTTTTCCCACAACCCCTCCAACATTTATCATTTTCCTTTTTGGTCATGTTAGCCAATCTGGTAGGTGTGAGATGCTATCTCAGAGTTGGTTTAATTTGCATTTCTCTAACCAATAGTAATTTGGAGCATTTTTTCATATGACTATAGATAACTGAGAATTGCCTGTTCATATCCTTTGACCATTTCTTGATTGGGGAATGTTTATATTCTTATAAATTTGATTCAGTTCTCTATTTATTTGAGAAATGAGGCTTTTGTTACAGATACTTGCTATAAAAATCTTTCCCCAAAATTTGTTGTTTCCCTTCTAATCTTGATTGCATTGGTTTTGTTTGTGCAAAAACTTTTAATTTAATGTAGTCAAAATGATCTGTTTTTTTTTTCATGTTCTGTATGTCTTGACAAGTAAACTTTTCTATGTTCTTCTATTTTTTTATAGTGTCACCTTTTATTTCTAGATCAAGTATCTGTTTTAAATTTATCTTGGTATATGGTGTGAGATGTGAGTCCATGCCCAATCTCTGCCATACTGCTTTCTAGTTTTCCCTGTTGTTTTTTTTTTCAAATAGTGAGTTCTTTCCCCCAAGTCTGGATTTTGGGGTTTATCAAACACTAAATTTCTAGAAACATTAATTTCCATGTGTTGATTTTCTAATCAACTATGCTATTCAAATGATCCATCACTCTATTTTTTAATCACTACCAGATTATTTTGATAATTTCCACTTTATAATATAGTTTGTTATTTGGTACAGCAGGGCCTTCTACCTTCCTTTTTTTTCTTGTTAATTTCCTTGATATTCTTAGCCTTTTGTTCTTCTAGATGAATTTTGTTGTTATTTTTCTAGTTTTATGAAATAACTTTTGAGTAGTGGCACTGAATAAGTAAATTAAGTTAGGTAAGATTATAATTTTCACTATATTGATTTGGCCTATCCATGAGCAATTAGTGTTTTTCCAATTGTTTAGGTTTGATTTATTTGTGTGAAGAGCATTTTGTAATTGTATTCATATAGTTTCTAGGTTTATTTTGGTAGGTATATACACCGAGGTATTTTATATGCCCTGTTAAAGAGCACACCATGCTTCATAAATGTTAGCTGATAAGAGTTTGCTTACATTTGAGCATAGTTCATCTTCTTGGACTGCTAGGTCTAAAACACATACAAAGTGCTCATATAGTCCCACCAAGTCCTCCTCTCTTGCTTTTAAAGCTTCCATTTGAGTAGCAAGCAAAAAAAAAATGCAAAAACAAGAGCTGACTGAAGGAAATCCAGGAAGAAAATTTTATATTTTGAATGGAATTTCCTTTTCTATCTCTTGCTATTGGATTTGTTTGTGGTAAATAGAAATGCTGATGATTTATATGGGTTTCTTTTGTATCCTGCAACTTTGCTGAAGTTGTTGATTATTTCTATTAGTTTTTTTTATTTTTTTTAACCATTTATTTATATTCATTTTTAACATGGTTACATGATTCATGCTCCTACTTTGCCCTTCGCCCCCCACATTCCCCCCACCCATGGCCGACACACATTTCCACTGGTTTTATCATGTGTCATTGATCAAGACCTATTTCCAAATTGTTGGTAGTTGCATTGGTGTGGTAGTTTCGAGTCCACACCCTCAATCATATCCACCCCAACCCTTGCGTTCAAGCAGCTGTTTTTCTTATATGTTTCCTCTCCTGCAGTCCTTCCTCTGGATGTGGGTAGCGTTCTTTACCATAAATCCCTCAGAATTGTCTTGGGTTTTTGTATTGCTGCTGGTACAGAGGTCCATTACATTCGATTTTACCACAGTATATCAGTCTCTGTGTACAATGTTCTTCTGGCTCTACTCCTTTCGCTCTGCATCAGTTCCTGGAGGTCTCTCCAGTTCACCTGGAACTTCTCCAGTTTGTTATTCCTTTTAACACAATAGTATTCCATCACCAGCATATACTACAATTTGTTCAGCCATTCCCCAATTGAAGGACATACCCTCCTTTTCCAGTTTTTTGCTACCACAAAAAGCGCGGCTATAAATATTTTTGTACAAGTCTGTTTATCTATGATCTCTTTGGGGTACAAACCCAACAATGGTATGGCTGGATCAAAGGGCAGGCATTCTTTTATAGCCCTTTGAGCATGATTCCAAATTGCCAGCCAGAATGGCTGGATCAGTTCACAACTTCACCAGCAATGCATTAATGTCCCAATTTTGCCACATCCCCTCCAACATTCATTACTCTCCCCTTCTTTCATTTTAGCAAATCTGCCAGGTGTTACATTTTGTAATTTTCTCTAACTCTTGCTTGGTTTTAAAATCTTTCCTTTCCCAGAGATCTGACAAGTATACTATTCTGTGTTCACTTAACTTATTTATAGTTTCCCTCTTTATATTCAAGACATTCACCCATTCTGAATTTATCTTGGTGTAGGGTGTGAGATGTTGATCTAAACCTAATCTCTCCCATATTGTTTTCCAAATTTCCCAGCAGTTTTTGTCAAATAGTGGATTCATGTCCCAAAAGTTGGGCTCTTTGGGTTTATCATACACTGTCTTGCTGATGTCATTTACCCCAAGCCTATTCCATTGATCCTCCTGTCTCTTAGCCAGTACCATATTGTTTTGATGACTGCTGCTTTATAGCATAGTTTAATATCTGGTACTGCTAGGCGACCTTCCTTCACATTTTTTTTTCATTATTTCCCTTGATATTCTTGATCTTTTGTTATTCCAAATGAAATTTGTTATAGTTTTTTCTAATTCAGTAAAGAAGTTTTTTGGTAGCTTGATAAGTATGGTGCTAAATAGGTAAATTAATTTGGGTAGAATTGTCATTTTTATTATGTTAGCTTGTCCTACCCATGAGCAATCAATGGCTTTCCAATTGTTTAGATCCAGTTTTATTTGTTTGGAAAGTGTTTTGTAGTTGTTTTCATATAATTGCTGTGTTTGTTTTGGTAGATAGATTCCTAAGTATTTTATATTGTCTAGGGTGATTTTAAATGGTGTTTCTCTTTCTACTTCTTGCTGCTCAAATGTGTTGGAAATGTATAGAAATGCTGATGCTTTATGTGCATTTATTTTGTATCCTGCAACTTTGCTAAAGTTGTTGATTATTTCTATAAGCTTTTTAGTTGATTCTCTAGGATTTTTTAAGTAGACCATCATATCATCTGCAAAGAGTGATAGCTTAGTCTCCTCATTGCCTATTTTGATACCTTCAATTTCTTTTTCTTCTCTAATTGCAACTGCTAGTGTTTCTAGTACTATGTTCAATAATAGAGGTGATAATGGGCATCCTTGTTTTACTCCTGATCTTATTGGGAAGGCTTCTAATTTATCCCCATTGCATATGATGTTTCTTGATGGTTTTAGGTATATGCTTTTTTATTATTTTTAGGAAAGGTCCTTCTATTCCTATACTTTTCAGTGTTTTCAATAGGAATGGATGCTTTATTTTGTCAAAGGCTTTTTCAGCATCTATTGAGATAATCATGTGATTTTTGTTTGTTAGACTGTTGATATGGTCAATTATGTGGATGGTTTTCCTAATGTTGAACCAACCTTGCATTCCTGGTATAAATCCCACCTGATCATGGTGGATGATCTTCTTAATTACTTGCTGGAGTCTCTTTGCTAATATTCTATTTAAGATTTTTGCATCTATGTTCATTACGGAGATTGGTCTGTAGTTTTCTTTCTCTGTTTTTGATCTCCCTGGCTTTGGAATCAGTACCATATTTGTGTCATAAAAGGAATTTGGTAGGACTCCTTCTTTGCTTATCATATCAAATAATTTGTATAGTATTGGGATTAGTTGCTCTTTGAATGTCTGATAGAATTCACTTGTGAATCCATCAGGCCCTGGCGATTTTTTCTTAGGGAGTTCTTTGATGGCTTGTTCAATTTCTTTTTCTGATATGGGATTATTTAGGTATTCTATTTCTTCTGCTGTTAATCTAGGCAATTTATATTTTTGTAAATATTCGTCCATATCTCCTAAATTGTTATATTTATTGCCATGTAATTGGGCAAAATAGTTTTTAATGATTGCCTTAATTTCCCCTTCAT
>NC_058130.1:183106149-183155567 GCF_016433145.1 Gracilinanus agilis | reverse complement strand
TTCTTTGATGGCTTGTTCAATTTCTTTTTCTGATATGGGATTATTTAGGTATTCTATTTCTTCTGCTGTTAATCTAGGCAATTTATATTTTTGTAAATATTCGTCCATATCTCCTAAATTGTTATATTTATTGCCATGTAATTGGGCAAAATAGTTTTTAATGATTGCCTTAATTTCCCCTTCATGAGAGGTGAGGTCTCCCTTTTCATCTTTGATACTATCAATTTGGTTTTCTTCTTTTCTTTTTTTTATTAGATTGACCAGTACTTTGTCTATTTTATCTGTTTTTTCAAAGTACCAGCTTCTAGTCTTATTTATTAATTCAATAGTTCTTTTACTTTCGATTTTATTAATTTCTCCCTTGGTTTTTAGTATTTCTAATTTAGTTTTCATCTGGGGATTTTTAATTTGCTCGCTTTCTAATTTTTTGAGTTGCATGCCCAATTCATTGATCTCTGCCCTCCTTAATTTGTTAATATATGCACTCAAGGATATAAATTTCCCTCTGAGTACTGCCTTGGCCGCATCCCACAGAGTTTGGTAGGATGTCTCATCATTGTCATTTTCTTCAATGAAATTGTTGATTGTTTCTATGAGTCCTTCTTTGACAAATTGGTTTTGGAGAATCATATTATTTAATTTCCAATTACTTTTTTATTTTCCTATCCAGGTGCCCTTACTAATTATTATTTTTATTGCATTATGATCTGCGAAGGTTACATTTATTATTTCTGCTCTTTTGCATTTGTTTGCAATGATTCTATGCCCTATAACATGGTCAATCTTTGTGAATGTGCCATGTGCAGCTGAAAAGAAGGTGTATTCCTTTTTGTCCCTATTTATTTTTCTCCACATATCAATTAAATCTAATTTTTCTAAGACTTCATTCACCTCTCTTACCTCTTTCTTATTTATTTTTTGGTTTGATTTATCTAGATCTGAAAGAGGAATATTTAGATCTCCCACTAGTATGGTTTTACTATCTATTTCCTTCTTGAGCTCTGCCAGTTTCTCCTTTATGAATTTGGGTGCTATGCCACTTGGTGCATACATATTGAGCAGTGTTATTTCCTCATTGTTTATACTGCCTTTAATCAGGATGTAATGACTTTCCCTGTCTTTTTTAATCATATCTATTTTTACTTTGGCTTTGTCAGAAGTCATAATAGCCACTCCTGCCTTCTTTTTCTCATTTGATGCCCAAAAGATTTTGCTCAAGCCCTGAACCTTAAACTTGTGTATGTACACCCGCCTCATATGTGTTTCTTGTAGACAACATATGGTAGGATTTTGGTTTCTAATCCACTCTGTTATTTGCTTCCGTTTTATGAGCGAGTTCATCCCGTTCACATTCAGAGTTATAATCATCAGTTGTGCATTTGCTGACATTTTCGTATCCTCCCCTATTCCTACCCCCTTTTTCTTATACTATTTCCTTTTAAACCAGCGGTTTGCTATTGAGCCACTATCCCTTATCCCCTCCCTTGATTAAATTCCCTTTCTACCCCCTCCCTTATTTTTCCCCATCTTTTTGTTTTTAAAGTCCTTATGAATTCCCTCCCCCTTTTTCTCCCCTCCCTTTTTTTGACCTCCCCACTCCCCTGCTCCCCTTGGTTTATCCCTTCTGACTTTCTCAGAAGGGTTAGATAAGAGTTTTATATCCCAATGGATAGTATAGCTACTCTTCCCTCTCTAAGGGTTGATTACACTGAGAGTAAGGTTTGATTATTACCTCTTAATGCTCTCTTCCTCTCCTTCTTATAATAGTATCTGTCCCCTCTACTTCCCATGCCCTCTTTTTGTGTAATAGAATATCCTATTTTTCTTATTCACTCAAGTTTCTCTTGGTGTCCCCTGATATTCACCCCCTCTGTCCCATCCCCCATGTCATCTTAGATTATTTAGTGTTCCACCCTCACCCTGTGAATTATTCTTCTGATTACTATAATAGTGAATAGAGTTCACTACAGAGAATTAAACAACATTTCTCTACAGAGAAATACAGATAATTAGATCTCAGTGAGGCCCTTAAAAAGGCAAATTTAAAAATTATATGTTTTCTTTCTTTCCCCTCTGTATCTTATTTACCTTTTCAAGTTTCTCTCGATTTTTGTGGTTGGATATCAAACTTTCCATTTAGCCCTGGTCTTTTCTGTGCAAATACCTGGAATTCTTCAATTTTGTTGAATGCCCATACTTTCCCCTGGAAATATATAGTCAATTTTGATGGGTAGTTGATCCGTGGTTGCAGGCCCAGCTCTCTTGCCTTTCTGAATATCATATTCTAAGCCTTGCGATCTTTTAGCATGGAGGCTGCCAGATCCTGTGTGATCCTGATTGGTGCTCCTTGATATTTGAATTGTCTCTTTCTGGCTTCTTGTAAGATTTTTTCTTTTGCTTGGAAACTCTTGAATTTGGCAATTATATTTCTGGGCGTTTTCTTATCTGGATCGAATGTTGCGGGTGTTCTATGGATCCTTTCAATGTCTATATTGCCCTCTTGTTGTAGGACTTCAGGGCAATTTTGCTGAATAATTTCTGTTAGTATGGAGTCCAGGTTTCTATTAATTTCTGGTTTTTCTGGAAGACCAATTTTTCTCAAATTGTCTCTTCTAGACCGGTTTTCTTGGTCTGTCACTTTCTCATTGAGATATTTCATGTTTCCTTCTATTTTTTCAGTCTTTTGACTTTGTTTTATTTGTTCTTGTTGTGTTGAGAGATCATTAGCTTCTAATTGTTCTATTCTAGCCTTTAGGGATTGGTTTTCGGCTATAATCTTCTGGTTTTGGGCTATAATCTTCTGGTTTTCCTTTTCAATCTGGTCATTTCTGGTGTTCAATTTGCTTATCAGTTCATTTGGTTTCTGCGCCTCACTTTCCAATTGCAAGATTCTACCTTTTAAACTGTTATTTTCTTGCCAGATCTCTTCCATTTTCCTCAAAATCTCAGTTTTGAACTCTTCCATAGCTTGTGAGGAGTTTTCCTTATTTGAGGAGGGTCCGGATGCTTGTTTGTTCTCCTCCTCTGTTTGCTCAGTTGTCTGGATTTTCTCTGTGTAAAAGTTGTCGAGTGTTAAAGACTTCTTTTTCTTGTTAATCTTTCTTTTCTGAACTTCCTGAGACTGGGTAGCCATCATTAGCCCAGCAGCTTCTCAGGTTTATCCTTGCGCTCAGGGTCTGTCCTCGGTCTTTTGGCTCCTGAGGTCTGATTTCTGGTTTTTTCCAAGGTCAAGCCCCCCTGGTGGACCCCCTTGCTTGATCCTTTGCCGGAGGTTTCTTTACAAGTCTCAGGGTGCTGCTTCCACAGTCGTATACCCGTCTGCACTGGTTCCCCACTCAGGGTTTCAGAGCTTTAGCTCTTGGTTGTGTCTGCCTCCACCCACGCCTCTGCCCGCACCTGCGCTCTGCTCCAGCGCTCTGTGCCCTGTGTCCGTTCTCTACGTCCTGCTCCCGTGCTCAGAGTTCGTGTGCGTTCTTTAGCTTTTTGGGGTCCTAAATCTTGCTGCTCTCAGGAACAGGCCCCGGAGCTGCCAATGACTCGATGGGTGCCCCAAACTTGCTCTATTTCTTTTTAGCTGGCTTCGGCGATATAGGTGATGTGTGTGGAGGGGTTGGGGCTGGGGTGGTTGCTCAGCCCGGGATTTAGTGAGAGCTGTTTCATCCCTTTATAGCATGGAAATGCCCCGATTCCACGTACCTTCCACACTGGGCCCTGTTGTGGGGTTCCTCCATTCGTCTGGACTTGTTTTTATGTCCCCTTGAGGAGTTTTGTGTGTTTCAGTCAGTAGAGGTTAAGAGCTGCTTCTTACTCTGCCACCATCTTAACCCGGAACGTATTTCTATTAGTTTTTTAATTGATTCTCTAGGATTCTCTAGATATACTAATCATATCATCTGCAAAGAGTGTTAACTTTGTTTCTTCTTTGCCTATTTTAGTTCCTTCAGTTTCTTTTTCTGCTCTTATTGCTGTAGCAAACATTTCTAGTACAATATTTTAAAAGAGTGGTGATTATGGGGCATCTTTGCTTGACACTGATCTTATTGGAAATGATTTTAGTTTATCGCCATTATAATTAATGCTTGCTGATGGTTTTAGATAGATGCTATTTATCATTTTGGAGCAAATTGCATTTATTCCAATGTTGTTCTAAGGTATTTTGTCAAGAACTTTTTCTGCATCTACTAAAATAACCATGTGATTTCCGTTGGTTTTGTTATTGATATGGTGAGTTATACTGATCGTCTTCCTAATACTGAACCATCCCTGCATTCCTAGTATAAAGTCTACCTTATTGTGGTATATGATTCTTGTGATATAATGTTGTATTCTCCTTGTTAGTATTTTATTTAAAATTTTTGTCTCAATGTTCATTAGGGAGATTGGTCTATAGTTTTCTTTTTCTGTAATACCTCTTCTTGGTTTAGAAATCATATTTGTGTCATAGAAAGAATTTGGCAGAATGCCTTCTTCCCCTGTTTTTCTAAATAGTTTATGTAGTATTAGAATTAGTTTGATTATTTGGTCCTTGAATATTTGGCAGAATTCACTTGTGAATCCATCTGGCCCTGGGGCTTTTTTCTTAGGGAGTTCTTTAATGGTTTTATTCAATTTCTTTTTCTGTGATGGAGGTTAAGTATTCTATTTCCTTTTTTGTTAATCTGAGTAGTTTATATTTTTGTAAGCATCTATTTCACTACAATTATCAGTTTTATTGGCATATAGGTGGGCAAAACAACTTCTAATAATTGCTTAATTTCTTCTTCATTGGTTATGATTTTGTCTTTTTCATTTCTGATACTGGTTGCATGAGATAAAAATAAACACAAGTGGCCCACACACTTAAATAAATGAAATTTGTAGCCAGAAGGTAGGGGTTAAAAAAAGGTAGTTGTTTATTTCTTTCATAAAAGGGGGCACTTTGATGATGGGCTAAGAAATGCCAATTGATTAGGCAGCAAGCTGTCAATATATACAAGTTCCCAAAGCAAGGCTCCTCTTACCTCCCCTGTTAGGCCCACCCCTTCCCCCCAGCCCTGACTCACAACCCAAAAGTGTGCTTCTAACCTGGTTCAGGTGAAATAAGAGGAGCAACTGAGTTGTTTATTTCCCTTTCTGGCTTTTATCCATCACCTTCACAAGCTTGTCCCAGAGTCTTCAGTCAACAAAAGGTAACAAATTAGCCTTCCACATCCCTTTCTCAACCAGGAGGTGTTAATTGGGTGTTTTTGCCTTGACAATAAGGGGTCAAGGCATAAACTGAATGCTTAATCTGAGAATAACACACTCAATTCTTTCTCACTCACTGGTAATTTGCTTTACTTTCTTTTTTTAATCAAGTTAACCAATGGTCTATCTATTTTATTTTTTCATAAAACCAACTCCTTATCTTACTTACTAGTTCAATAATTTTCTTTCAATTTTATTTATCTCTCCCTTGCTTTTCTGGATTTCCAATTTGGTATTTAATTGGGGGTTTTTAATTTGTTCTTTTTCTAGTTTTTTAAATGGTATGACCAATTCGTTGATCTGCTCTTTCTCTGTTTTACTGACATAAGCATTTATAGATATGAATTTCTATTCATAAGTACTACTTTGGCTGAATTCCATAAATTTTAATATGTTGTCTCCTCACTGTCATTTTCTAGCCTAGTTTCTTAATCTATAAAATAGGAACACTTTAAAATGGTGGCTACCTCAAAGGGTTAGTCAGAGAGTCAAATAAAAATACTGTATGCAAAACATTTAGGACTATAATGAAGTATGCACTATGAAGCATCCAAGAAATGAGTGCTTGTTACCTTTGGTTAAGGATGCCAACTTTTCCTTCTCTAGCTTAAATTCAAAAGAAAGTGCATATCTAGAACTGGTCTACTTTACTTTAAGATAAAAACCAACATGTATCTTGATCTGCAAGAAGCTTTGACTACTTGATTTCATTTAAGCCACATGGTAACCTGTGACATAGGTTCAAAAGGTATTTATCTTTATTCTACATATGAGGGAAATGAGGCTTATAGAAGTTAAATGATTTCATTATCCTTATCCCTAGCACATCCTGCCCCTTTCTTAGTTGCTGGGTGGGAGTACTATCTTATTATCTTTGGGACACAATAGTCTTAAACTCAGCATCTTTTTACTGATAGCCACACAATAGCAAGGTTCATTGTCCTGGCCTGATAAGGAATCTGGGTACAAATATTCTGTAAAAGTAAAGATAATCCTGAATTGGAAAATGTGTAACTAGAGCTCATTGGCATGGATGTGTTTTAGATTTATTGATTTACCGTGGAGAATAAGTACAAGATTGAGGAGGAGGGAAGAATCAATATCTACATAGACTTGAACTTCCTTTAAAATCTGAGCTGTTTGAAGATCCCCTGATATTTCTCTGCCACAACATATGATTTGAACTTAATGTTGTGTATACTCTAATTCTTATACATTTTAAGCTATTTTTGCCTTGGAGCAATTCAGAACCTCAAAAGAATTTTAAGACTTGATATGAAAACACAGCAAGATCTCGGTGGGGAGGGGTAGTGGTGTCAGAATTCCAGTTATTAACATCAAGGAGTTCAACTTCCTACAGAGCAATCCACATGGACATGCATAACAGAGAATGACAATCTTGGCTTTTAAAGGGAAAATAGACATTTAAAACTAAGACTTACCGACTTCTTAAAGCCAGAAGTATCTGTGGGGCAGAGTTCCTCTTAGTACATAGGCACTCAAGGATCAGTTTGTATGAATATGCTACCTATGGAGCTGTGTCTCTCACAGTTGGCAGCTGGCTCAGAGATTGCCAATTCCCTGAAACAATCATTAACCATTTAAAAATGATACCTATATGATGGCTTATAAGAAAAATGAATGGTGTGTGCTTATTGGCATCAAAGACTAACATATTTGCCTGTGATTTTTTCTGGGTGCCTTCCATCTGTTTTCTCCACTAAATATTTATTTTATGACCTTACACTTTTATTAATCAGCATCCAAGACCATCTGACCAAGTAATAGCACTGATCAATCAGATTTTCTACTGCTGAAGTCATTTTAATTCTCATTAAGATTTATTACACAGTGAAGCATAAGATTTGTTCCATCAATAAATGAATATATAAACTAATTTGCTAATAACCTAACATGTTTATACTGAAGTATAAGAAACAGTAGAGGCACCTTCCATTCTTCACATAGAATCTAAAGCATTAATAAACATTCATATTAAATGTACTTCAAGGTTTACAAAATGATTTCCTCACTATAACCCCCATGAAATAAGTAGTATAAGTATTACCTCATTTTAGAGATGAATAAATGGCAGCTGTGATTTGCCTCAGGTCACACAGCTAGTTAATGATAAATTCAGGACTTTAAGGATTCTGGCTCCCATTGCAAGCAAAAGAGATCAAAATATTAGCCATATCTGAGAATACATATCTGGTTTTCTAGTACCCCTAAGTCCTTTCCTTTTCTGTCTTGAGGAGGAAGAAAGGATTAATTGTCAACCTTTAGAAGTTAGGATCAGTTGAACTTTGTTGTTTCTCCACCACGTCATTGGGTTTACCACATAACTTTTTCAAGTTCTGCTATTCACTCAGCATTAGTTCATATAAATCTTTCCGTATTTCTTTAAATTTGTCATAATCTTGTACCCATGGGTCCTTTCCCTCTGTCCCTGACCTCACTGGAGGTGGTACATACCTCACTGCTAGGTCAAAGAGAATGTACAGTTTAGTTAATTTTTGGACACAGTTTCACATTGGTTTCCATAATGGTTGGATCAATTCATAACTCAACAAAGAGTGCATTCATGTATCTATTCTTCCATTGCCCCTCCAACAACTGCCATCTTCCTTTTTATTAATCATCTATATCAATCTGTTAATTGTGAGGTGGAATCTCAGGGTTGTTTCAATTTATATTTTCCTTATTAGTGATTTTGAACTTTCCCCCACATTATTGTTGATAGCTTTCATTTCTTTACTAAAGGACTTCCTATTCCTTTTGATCGTTTTTATTGTGAGCCTCAGTTTTTAAATCTATAAAATAAGTATAATAATATACTACTTTTCTCACAGGGTTATCATAAGGAAAATGTTTTATAAACCTTATTGTGCTATAAAAATGTTATTCATAATGACACTTTTGCCAGATAATAATAATGTAAGAGTCAGCATATGTTTCATGATTTAAGGTATGCAATGCACACATATGTTACACATATTATCTCATTTGATCTTCATAACAAGTCTTAAAGGTAGATGCTCATATTATCCCTATTTTGCAGATAAAGAAACTGAGGCTTAAACATGTTAAATGAATTTCCCTGGGTCACACAGCTAGTAATTCGAACTCAGGCTTTCAGGACTCCAAGTCCAGTGCTTTATTTGATGTACCACATATTCATCATCCATGTTCTTCCTCCTAATGTGGATTCCCTCCTTCCTAAGCCATTTTCTTTCATTAATCCTCTTTTAAAATAGTTCAATTATCTTTAAAAATGATCCAGTCTTAATTTTTCTTAGGCTCAAATCCTGCATCAGTTAATCAATCACAAAACATTTATTAAGCACCTACAATGTACTAGGCATTGTGCAAGGCAGTGGAAATACAAAGTTAAAAAACCTAAATAGCTATGAGGCAGCTAATTCTCTCAATGGACAGACAGCTAAGCCTGGAGAAATGAGGTCCTGGGTTCAAATCTGACCTCAGACAATTCCTAGTTGTGTAACCCTGGGAAAGTCACTTGACCTTCATTACCCAGCCCTTATTGCTCTTCTGCTGTGGAATCAATTTTTGGTATTGATTCTAAGCCAGAAGATAAAGGTTTTAAAAAAACCCTAACCATCTCCTGTCCTCAAGGAACCTACATTTATCTTTAACTGCATGTTGGACACCCCCCCCCAATGTCCTACTGACTTCTCAACTGCAACCAAATGAATCTCATTATCCAATCCCCCAACCATGCCTATCCAAACTTCCCTATTTTCATTGACAGCATCATCATTCAGTCATCCAGGTTTGCAAAGTTGATGTTCAAGTCATTCTTCTCCATCACCTGCTATATCCAATCAGTCATCAAATCTTGTCAATTCCACTTCCACAACTTTTTTCCCATTGGTTCCCTTCTTTGCAATTACATAGCCACAGCCCTAATTCTGGCCCTCACCTCTTACCTTAATTATTGTAACAGCCTCCTAACGGGATTCTTGACTCTGAGTCTTTCCCCTCTCCAACCTTTTCTCTACTTATCTTCCAAAAGAGTCTTCCTAAATCAAAAGACTGGCAATCAATTCTCCTGCTCAGCAAACTTCAGTGGCTTCCTGATAAAATACAAACAATTTAACTTGGCATTTTACATTCGGGTCCCATCTTAGCTTCCCATAAATTTCACACAACTTCCCTTCAGGCATTCTACATTTCTGCCACACTGGCCCATTTGCTTTTTTCTGAACTTGCTCTTCCATCTTCTGTCTCTTTGCCCTTTCAGAGGTTGTCCCCCACGCCTGAAATGGTATTCCCTCTCTTCACTTCTGCCTCTTAGAATCCACAGCTTCCTTTAAGTCTTAGCTCATGGATCACTTCCTTTGCATTGACTTATCTCCCCTTCCTCAAGTTATCCAGTTTATACCTGCCTGCTTATAAATTATATTTCCACAATAGAATATAAACTCTTTAGGGAAAGGGATAGGTTTTCATTTTGCCTTTTTATCCCCAGCATTTAGCACACTGTCTTATGCCTAATTATATTTAATAATACATGCTAATCAGACTAGTTTGAATTAGATTAGAAGCTACCAGATGACCACCAGATGAGTTCCCTTTCCCTTTTGCCAGTCTTAAGGTCTCTGGTCCCTCTTCCTAACTAAAGTGCAAAGTGCAAAAAAGTTCCTAGTTCCAATTATGCCCATGAAAGCTGTTTTTTATGTAGTTTCCCTATGGGGCAGGACCTGCCTGGCTCCCCTTTCCTTTGCCTCTCAGTCTTAGAAAGCAGTTTGCTGCTCTGTACCCACCTTTTCCAAATCGATCCAACAGCCCAGGTGGGGTGAGACAGAGCAACGAGGATCTAGTGGACTTAACAATAACTCTGATCCTACCTGAAGATCCAGCTGCTGATGCTTGCTAGGTCTGACACCTGCTTTGTATTAGGACTTAATGGTTTAATCCCTTAGTTAGCTTAGCTCTGGTCCCTGGTTGGTTAGTAACTGTGCCCACCATGGGCTCAGGAGCCTGAGATAAAACAGAACACGAGTTCCCCAAGGGAAGGGACTTTTTTTTCTTCCTGTTTCTAGCACATAGAACAGTGCCTGACATATTAATATATGCTTAATAATGCTTAATAAATGCTAGCTAGATTCAACTGAATGGGCAAGAAGGAAAGGAGTCATCTGCAAGAGGTCAGGGCCTCTCACAAAGGTCACTGGAACCATCCTATCTACAGATCCAGAAAGAGAAAGAAACTCAAAACACTGGGAATGATTTGGCCTGAATAATCTCACTTAGTTACTACAGAATCAGTAGGAGTTGTTTGGGGCAGCTCTACCACCTATTGCCTCATCACACTTTGCCTGTTATTCTGTGGGAGCCCTTGGTTTCCATGGTTTTCATCTAATCAGCTCTTAATTAGAAATCTCGTCCTCTTTCAGTGACCCCAATTATTCAAAAAGACACAACAGGCTCATTGTACCCTAGAATGTGGATTATGGCATTTAGAAGTGAAGAAAACATGTATTCTTCTTGGAAGGGTAGTTTTGTAATGGATGATGGTCACTAATAATGGCCTTTTATCACCCTGATTATCTTCAGTCCCTGTATGGTTTTTATTCATTATAGTTGTAGAATCTAGATTGGAAGGACTCTAATGGTTCTGCTAAAGGTGGGATGGGAAGGAAAGGAGTCCAATGTAACATTTCCCCTCTTTAGGGGAAATGGAATTGTAGTATGTGGCCATCAGTAGGCTAGGTTTCCTGCTTTAATGTAAGGAAAGGAAGGAAAAAAGGAAGGAAAGAAGGAAGGAAAGAAGGAAGGAAAGAAAGAAAAAAGAGAAGGAAGGGAAGAAAAAAGGGAAGGAAGGCCATTATCTGTTTATCTGAAAATCACCAGTTCAGGAGAATCTACCATTTGCCAAGGAAGTCTATTCTCCTTTTGGGTGTTACTCATGATTGGGAAGCTTTCCTTATATCAAATTTGTTTGCCTGTTTGCAACTTGCACTCACTATTTCTAATTCTACAACAAACCAAACAAAATAAATCTCATTTCTCATACTTGCATCAACCCTTCAAATACTTAAAAATAACTATTGTATTCCATCCCCTTGCCCTAAAGTCTTTCCTTCTCTAAGACAATCATCAGATTATATAGGTAATCAATCAGATATGGAAGATAATTAATCAGATTTAATTGAGTGACTTTTAGCATAATCTTCAGGTCTTTCACCAAATGGGGTCCCATCACCACCACTACACTTGACCCTCTGGGATCTGACTGGAGTAGAACACTCCTCAGGTCCTAGACACATTTCCTCTCAGTTAAAGCCTTAGGTGACATGAAGCTATTATATCACACTATTGAGTCATTTTGAGTTTGAAATTGTAGAGGAAATGATTTATTATGTTGTCAGGGGAAAATATTATATTGTTTAAAAACAACCTTATGTAATTAAATTTTGGCCATAACCAGAATGTCCACTGACCCCAGTAACTCTAGGAATGCTACAGCATATTTCATTTCCTCCAGGTTCTAGATCCACCCAAAGCATTCTTGTTTTGGGTTACCATCCTCAGGAGCTTGTTTTGATTAGTTTTTTGGTTGATTCTTTAGGATTCTCTAGGCTTGCCATCATATCATCTCCAAAAAGTGATAGCTTTATTTCCTTATTGCCTATTCGAATTCCTTCAAGTTTCTTCTTCTCATTGCTATAACTTGAATTTCTAGTATAATATTGAATAGTAGTGATGATAATGGGCATCACTTTCACTCCTGATTTTATAGGGAAGGCTTCTCGCTTATCCTCATTACAGAAAATGTTTGCTGATGGCTTTAGATAGATGCTATTTATCATTTTGAGGAATGTTCCATTTATTCCAGTGTCCTCTGATGTTTTTAATAGGAATGGGTATTGTATTTTGTCAGAAGCTTTTTCTGCATCTATTGAAATAATCATATGATTTCTAACAGTTTTGTTATTGATGCATGCTCAGGAACTAGTGATGCATCTACCTAAGCTTGTGTTTTGAGTTCCTTTGTATTTTGCTCAAGTTGCCCTCTTGGCAAAAGTATACACAAAGATTTACATGCAGGCACTCTTGTCTAAATTCTATATAATATAAACCTTCCAGAAACCAGAGGAGAAGGAGCCACCCCTCCTTTCTGGCTTGCTCTCCTCTCCCAAACGACTGAACAACAACAACAAACCAAATGACCTAATAAATTTTTTTTCTAAAGCTATTTCAGATTTTGGAATTTGTTCTCACAAACAACACAGTCCACTAAAATTCTCAGATCATTTTTCACATAAAATACTATCTAGCTGTGCCTTCCTTGTCTTGTACCTATAAATTTGACTTTTTTGGTCAGAATGTAAGACAACATTTATCTATATTAAATTTTATCTGAGATTCACCCCACATTTCTAACAATGTAGTTCTTTCTAGTGTCTGAATCTTTCTTTCCAGCATGTTAACTAATCCTCTTCATGTCATTCGGAAATTCAATAAGCATGTCATCTATATATTTAATTGATTTTATTATTAAAAAAATTTTTAAATCCACTGGTCATCTCTTTATTTATAACAATTCATGTTTTCTCCCTCTCTCCCCTCTCTACTCTCTAAGAAGGAAAATAACATAATAATAGGTTGTACATGTGTCATCATATCATATATTGGTGTTGGCGTAAGCTGAATAACTGGACCTAAAGAATAGTCACTAAAGGTTCAGTCATCCTGGAAAGGCCTGGAGTAGGCTGCCCCCCACCCCCAATCTGTGCTTGGTCCTATGCTATTTGACTTTTTTTAAAAAACAGTTAAATATTTTGCTCCATGGATTTTTTTTTAGTATGTACAATATGTATTTTTTTCATGGAAATATATGTCTTCCACGAGGATACGGCCCCTTTCATTGGATGCCTTCAGGAAAGACCCTACCAAAAAGGATGGACGTAAGGATGCCAAATCAAGTTCGTCATAGGGTGATAGACCTAAAGTTGAAAGGGACCTCAGAGGCCGTCTAGTCTAGCCTCTTCATTTTTCAGGCAAGGAAATTCTCCAAAGAAGTTATTTGTCCAAGGCCAGACAAGCACGTAAGCCTCAGAAGCAGGTAGGGAACCCCCGTCCTCTGACTCCTTATCCAGCACTTTTCCATCTTGTCCTGACTCCAGGCCTCCTGACTGATGGGACCCTGTTAACTTATAAGGACTAACCAGGGAGAGGCAGCAGTTCTGTGTCTGGCCCATTGCTTCCTTGGCTCTCCTGAATTTTGGAAGGTCCCCATGTGGCGTTTCTCCACTCGGGCATCGATAGAAAGCCCATCTGTGGACTTTTAGTTAAAATTCAGGAAAAAAGTCAATATTTGTTTTAATGAGGTTTTGAAAACACACCAAAAAGAGCTCTTGACTCAGCTAGTATAGCTAATAAGATCTGTCATAGAAGCTGATCATGGAGTTGATTAGAAACCAAATGTTATTAATATTAGCTTTCATGTGTTGGAAGGGGGAAGAAAGAGACTGCTTCATTAGCTGGCTTAGGGAGCTTTTTGGTTCAAACTAAATGAAGGCTCTTGATGTTTTCCCAATTAGTAATTAATGTGTTTTAATTTGGGCTTTTGTGAGCATTGACAAATAGCACACCTGGTGTGGACTTGAATTTACAACTTTAGCCTTAATGATTTTCCCTGAGTCGGTAGTAAATCTTTATTATGAGGAATAAAACCAGCCCATTAGGGACTGAGCACTGGCTCAAAGCTCTTGACTCTTCTATAAATAAGTTGCCTGTAAACTAGGCTTGGAAAGGTCTTCTGTGCTCCCTGGAAGATGGCCCTTATCAGTCTGCTTTGAAAAAGAAGCAACTTCTTAATACAAAGTCCTTAGCCTGACACTGAAGACCCTGAAGGTCTGGTGGCTGTGTGCTTCCCCATCCTTATTTCAGATGACCTCCTTCCTCTACTCCAAATTGAAGCTAGACCTTCAGTCGGTTGTTCTGACCTCACTGCCTTCCCTAGACTTCAAATTTGTGTGAAATCCACCCTGGATCAGGCCTAAAACAAGATTCCTGCTCTGCCCCTTCCCAGTCTTCCCCACCTTTTCTGGTGCCTGCCCACCTGGGGATTAGGCTGCCTGCACCTGCCGCATCCCCAGCGCCTGTTTGTCCACTCTAATGCCCCTCCAGTCCTCCTGTCTCCCCTCAATATCTATTCACCGTGTCCTCTGGAATATCTACTCTCTGGGCAACAAACTTGTTTCCATCCTCAATGTTTCCCTTTCTTACTTCCTCCAGCTGGCAACCTGAAAAACACAGAACTACCAAAGCAGTTAATAGAACACGTCTTGAGGGCAAAGGAGACGAGGCACCACACAGGGTCATACACGCCCTGGTCAGAGCCCACCTCCGGGACTCTGGGACGACCGGCTCAGGAAAAACACCAATAATGGAAATTTCCATCGAACTTAAGGACTTGGGGCTCTGTTAATACTTTAGGGAATATATGAAAGGACAGACAACTGACTGGTTACATAGAGGCTTGGGAAAGAGGTACTTGGGAGATGCCCAAACACAAGAAGAGAAACTAAGGCCAAAAGAGTAGTTAAGATTTGACTGCATCCACCTCTTCCATCCAGGGCGCTCAATGGGCGCCCCATGACCCATCGTTCAGTCTGAGACAAGGGTCCATCAGGACAAGGAACTTACTTGAAGATAAGTTTCCAGGGGAAAAGAGTCAATATGGGGTTCCATAAAACAGGGTTGTCACTGGTACTCACTGAGACACAGCTCCCTCTGATGACATTGCTTCAAATTCACTGCTCTCTCCAGAACTGGCTCCACTTTTTCATCACACCCCTTATTCAATAGTCATAATGGGGCAGTTGGAATAGCTTTGTCCTTTTTCTCAAATTTTCCAAATTTCCCACTTACTGTTTTCACACAGAAAGCTCTCCTGTAAGGTTTGCTATCCAGATTTATGACCCAATCCATTAATATGGTGGCAATTATCCATTAATATCTCAGACATTTTCTTTTTCTTCCTCAATGAGTTAAGTGCCCTCAACTTCTACCCTCATACTAGGGGGCTCCAACTAACACATTAGTACTTCCTCAAATACCCTACCTTGTTCCTTCATCAATCTACTCAGTCCCCATGACTTATTACAGAAATGGCCATCCCCTTGATCTTGCCATTACCCACAAGTATTCCACTTTCATGTTCACAAATTCTGAAATTCTTTTTTATTTTACCACAATTTATTGTCATTCTATCTTTCCCTATGCCTTATAACCCCTAACCCTGTTTTTCATTCTCACCATGACCTTGATTCCTTCTCCTCAGATCTTTCCCCAGCTCTCTCCAGTGGCTGTGGCTAGACTTCACTTTCTTTTCTATCTCAATCCCATGCTTGAACTGGTTTAACTTGACACTACTCCTTTGTCTCCTTGTCCTATAGCCAATTATGCCTTGCCAAAACTAACCCTGGGTTATTCCTTCCATCTATCCCCATTGTCCCTATTCACATGCTGCTCTGCAGAGCTGGAAGAAATCCAGCCATGGAGGCTGGGTCTTCTACGAATTTATGTTACTAATCTCAACTGGGCCCTCACTGCAGCAAGACCCCCATTTTTTCTTTCTTAATCCATTCACTAGTCCACTTGCTACAGCAGCTGTTCCATATCTTCTCATCTTTCCACAAGGCTCTTATGGCACCAGTTCCAAACCCTTTCTTCATACTTCACCAAAGAAATTGAGAGATTCCATCAAGAACTCCCTTTTCTTCCCTCTTCTGCATCTCATTTCACTCAGTCATCTTTCCTCTCTTCCCCACTAGTTTCAGATAAAAAGATGACCCCTTTAATGTACCCCTGATCCCACCCCTTGAGGAGATTGCTTACAATATCATCAATCTGACCCTAATCCTGACTCCTCTGACACATCTCTGTCTTCTCCATCATTATAAAAAACCTTCACTGGATCCTAACATCCCTACTAGTTATCATTCCATAGCTCACCTCTATCTTTCTATCCTCTTCTCCCTTTTGTGACTAAACTCTTTGAGAAAATTATTTATAATTAGTGACTCCACTTCCCTCTATTTTAAGCCCTCTTCATTCTGGCTTCTGACCTTGTTGTTACCAATGATCTCTTAATTGCCAAATCCACTGACTTTTTCTCTGTCTCCATCATGCTTGGCTTTGATAGAATATGACATTGCCCATCAACTCCTCCTTCTAGGTACACTCCTAGATTTTTATATCCGGCCCTAACCTCTTGAGGTCGATAGTCTGTAATATAGGATTTTAACCTTGCCATGTTGGCTGGGGGGCAACCTATCAGTTGCCCTGGATGGAATGTTGGCGGTGGCATGAGCCACTGGGAAAACATCAACTGCCAGTGGGACCAAGGGTATAAAAAGCCCTGGAGACCCAGGACCGAGTTCTGTTTTTACCTGACTTCACCCTGACCACTCACTTATCCCTTACACCCCCTCTTTGGCCCCGGGTGGCAGGAGTGAGAACATGGGTAGCTAGGCCTAGAATACAGTTGGGTTTGAGACCTATCTTCTAGAGCAACTCAATAATATTATTATCATCACTGGCAAAATTTAGTCCAAGAACAACTTTATTTATCAATCAGAGATTGCATCACTCTGACCCAGGGCTGCCTGCCCTGGGTCAACAGAAGACCATCCAGATAGGATCATAGCAACCTTTAGTCAGATAATCTTTCTCCTTAGATCACAGTATTTCCTAACTCTCTTACCACTGCTTTGTTCCCTTACTCTGTTATCAATAAACCCCTTAGCCTTAACCAGATATCTGTGGTCATTTGCCTACCATCTAAGGCCAAGGAGAACAGGCAACAGGAAGGGTTCTGAGAAGTTTAGGCTGGAACAAACTCCATTACTGAAGGGCAGGAAGTTCAACATCCACTCCCTGTCAGCCTTTGATTCACCAATAGGAAGCTGCTTCCTCAGTAGGAAAGAGGCTGGAAATCTGTAAAGGGGCCTGGTGTCAAGCAGTGAGGTTTCTCTGGACACACAGTTACCTGGGATGGATCCTTGATACATTTATAACAAGTATTAAGCTCAGCCTGGGTACAGCTCATTCCATCCTTGGCAACTAGCCTTTCCTCCTGTCCAGCCTATTACCAACATAAGGCCCTTAACCCACCTATTAATTACAAGCCCCAGTTTGACCAGATGTTTCAGAGGTATTTCAAAGTGAACCCACCCAAAAGAAAACTCATTATCTTTTTTCACAAACCTCTTCCCCTTTCAAATTTCCCCATTTCTGTTGAGTATACCACCATCCTAGCTTCCCAGGCTTTCCACTTTGGGGATATCCTTAACTGAATTTCCTCCACTTTCCTCCACAATGAACTAGCTCAAACATGAGAAAATAATATATTTAGTATGTTTGAAGAAAATCAATTCTTAAAAGATGTGCTACTTCAATAAAAATGAATGTATCTTTATTTCTCTTTGTTGTTCTTAGAACAGTCTGATTTCAGCATTATCTATCAATCTGCTGGTTTTTTCCTGTCCTATTTTTTTCTTTCTTAAATAGCAAGGTATTTATCCCTCTGAACTCTTTGTCTTCATAACATCAGCTAGATCATGGAGCAAAGTAATAGTTCAAGTGGAAATTCTGTTAACTCTAATTTATAAATTTAATATTTCAGAGCAGCAAAGATAACCAATCCCCAAAAGTGAATTTAATAAGCTTTATCACACAGGGAGGGCTGTCATTGAAAAGGTCTTCCACCTACTTCAAAGATATCCTTGTGAACAGGTGTGCTATGCCACTGTTGCCTTGCATCATATTCACAAGACATGTGGTGGAAAGAATAATTGATTTGGAGCCAGAAGTCCTGGGTTTATGTTCCTGCTTTGCTGCTTATTTCTTGTATGGCCTTGGGCAAATCATTTAAATATGTGGGCCTCATTTTTCTCACGTGTGAAAAATAAGAGGGTCGGATAAGAGATCTTTAATGTGCTTCCTATCTCTTGGTACCATCACTACTCTGCAATAGAAGTCATAAATGGATGTACTTGTAATATTGCCTTGTGACTCAGTGTAAGGGCAGTAACTCTGTTTTGTCACTAGAGGGATTCCTATGACATGTAGTTGATCTTTAATAATAATAGCTAGCATTTCTACAATGCTTTAAATCCAAATTACAACTTTTATCTCATTTTCTCTCCCCAAAATGTAGTATTTATGACATGTAGCTAATCTTTTCTCTTGTAGCTTGTTCATAATGATGATGATAACTAGAAGTTATATAACTATTTATGGACCACTGAGTTCTTTACAAATATTAATGTGATTTTATTCTCACTTTATCCCTGGGAGGTAGATACTATTATTATCATCACCATTTTTACAGATGAGAAACATGAAGCTGTTCAACGTGGTGGTTAAGTGACTTTCCCTGGGTCATCCTGCTAGTAAGTATCTGAGACAGCATTTAAACTCAGGTCTTCCTAATTCCAGATCCAGCACACCATCCATTGTGCCACCCAGATTTCTAGCTTAAACAAAGAACCAGAGCTGGGGGATGATGGGCAAAGAGAAAGGGAGGGAAAGTGAAAGGATAGAAGGCAAGTTTGCATGGCCACCCTAGAATTTAGAGAGGAACTACATTTTCTTAAATAAAGCTTATATTTTTATGTGGTTTCATCACTAATTATGTTAACATTTTAGAAGATCCATATTTTAGCCATCTTGGTATTGCCTTCACAGATACTCTCCATGACCCTTTAATAGGCTCATAGAATGTCAGAGCGGGGAAGGACCCAGTACTCATATAGTCTAACTAGGTTACATAGGAGAAAACTGAAGGAAGTTCTTGAGAGGGAAAGAGATTTTTTTTCAAGATTATATAGCAAGTAAGTGGTAGAGGTGAGATGACAGCAGCCCTCCTCCTGGTGCTGCAGGTACAGCTAGTAAAGACCCAGAAAAGAAAGTTCTTGCCTCCTGGCCCTTTGCTAGTGTCTAATAGTTCAGCATCACGAACTGAGATAATTTTGTCAGTGTAAATGATATTAAACTGAAGGCATTCTCATCTGCTCAAGCACAGTGCTTGTCACACTCAAAAATAAATGCTTATTGACTAACTGCTTTCTTGCTACACCCTGGGAAGCATGGAACTTTCCCATCTAACTCGCAGCTGGAACTTTTCTTATTTGTTGCTACTCCCTTTAGAATGTAAACTTCTTGAGAGCAGAGGCTAACATTTCTATTTGTATTCCCAGAGCTTAGCATAGTGCTTTGCACATGTTCGTGTTTAATAAATGCATTATTCATTCAATTCTCCCTAATATTTAACTTTAAACAAAATTCCAGTGAAAAATTTTAATTATTTTTCATTTACCTCCTCCCTCTGTAGATATCTCTCAATTCACATCACAGTGAAATAGAATCAAATTATCAAATGCAATTAAAGAATATGTCTTAGGTAATATCAATATAATTTAAATGATCAATTTTAGCAAGAATTTTCTCCCTATATTATCTTTTTTCCCCAAGATTCCTGATATTCCCTTGGAATAGGAAAACTTATATTGTTGACTTGTATAGCCTATATCTTTCAGATTTCTCATTTCTCCTTATTATCTTTGCGTTTAGCCACAATAAGCTTTAGAGTACTACATTTTACCTATTTTTTTCTTTCATGATATCCAATTATATAATTGGGACTAACTGTAATCACTCAATTATATAATGAATGGCCTGGAGATTAATGCTTCTCAAGAGCATCTGGTCTCAATTTACCTGAAATTAAATGAAGGAATATGGACTACATTTCATTGGTACAGGAAATTCCCAGGTGAGGAAACTATGTTTACTGATAGTTTGATTCCTCCTTTACAATTTATAGTCTTAGAGAGCTACCTCTAGCACTGAGAGGATGAGCCATTTGCCCCAAGTCGCATAACCAGGATATGACAGTTATGGTATATTACCCGGCATCTTTCTGGCTTTAAGGCCATCCCTCTATTTTTACTTTATTTTTACTTCTTCTTTAAGACCTGAGAGCTTGACCCAATCACAAGAACCCCTATATAGGCACCTCTATTTTAGAAGAACTTGGATTAAGTTTATTCTGAAGAATTTGTGATATGCCCTCTTGCTATTTTTATCGATTACCTTTCCTTTGAATTCAATAGAAAGAAGTGCTCACTCATAATGCTTGATATATTCTAGAAATGGATAGCCAAATAGGTTTATTAAAACATGCATTTTTAAAAGAACAATTGATACCATCCCTTTTCCCATCATCATAATTATCCCAAGTGTTCCCCTCCCATAGAGACATTGTGACAGATATTATTATTTTAGAGGAAAAATATCATGACAAATGATCAATACATTGAAAAAGATTTAAAACATGTGCAAAGTGGACCTCTTATCTCCATGAAGGAGGCTAGGAATATCTTCTTATACCTCTTTATTTGAGTTCTGCTTGATCTTTATAATTTTGTTACATTCACTTTTGATTTTTTGCTGTCTGGCTGTTTTTTCCATTTGCATTGATATAATTACTGTATACATTGACTTCTTGGCTCTGCTTACCCCGTTTTTTTCTTATGGTCCCCATAAATGTAACCATGACAAGCAAATTTCCAACATTTCCAGAAGCAACACTTGGTGGAAGGATAAGCCAGATAATTTGTGTGAAAATTCAGACTGTATGATCCCATAGATTTAGTATGGGTTAGAAATAAAAGTAATATGAAATCTTATTATCTAAATTGAACTGTGTAGATAGAATCATCTCCCCAGGCTTGTCCTCCCCAAGCTTGTCCTCCCCCACATCCCATTTTGTGTGCCTATATTGTGTGATGGAGGAGGGACAGTAAGAAAAAGGATGTGGTGTGGTTCGTGGAATGCTCTCTATCCATTGGCACCTTGGTGGAACATGGTTGGGAGTGGGAACTCTGGTGCCTGCTGTGTGCGTGCTCAAGGGTTTTTGCAGACTTTGGAGGCTTGTGGGCTTTGGATTTTGGCTTCCTGATTTGGCTTAGGGTCTTTTAGCTAGGTGATATTTTCTGTCTCCTTCCTACATTTCCCTCTTTTTACTGTATCTCTATTTTGATTAAAACTTAATTGTTAAAAGTAACAGACTCGTGACTTAAGAATTAATTTTATAAATGGCGACCACAATATTTTTAAAAATTAATATTACATTTAATATTTTACTTTCATCATTACAGAACAAATATGAGGATCCAGTCTTTGGGGAATATAAGTGGAATTGCAGAGTGGTATTAAATGCATGGTTATGATATATTATTTGACATATATGATATAAAGAAATTTGTATAATAATAATAAGCAAAGTAACAATTTATTTACTTCTTTAAGTTTTAGAAATCCCTTGCTGAAATTCTGTGAGATAGGCAGTACAATGATTATATCCTCATTTTACAGATGAGGAAATTGAGAAGTGAAGTGACTTGCCAAAAGTCCTCTGAGTTTGTTGTTCAGTTGTGTCTAAAACTTTCTGACCTTGTTTTGGGGTTTTCTTGGCAAAGGCACTGGAATGGTTTACCATTTCCTTCTCTGGCTCATTTTATGGTAAGAAAACAGGCAAACAAGGTTAAGTGATTTTCCCAGGGTCACACTGCTAGTAAGTGTCTGGGGTAGGATTTGAACTTATAAAGAGGAGTCTTCCCAACTCCATGTCCAGCACTCTATCACTGTGCCGCCTAGTTGCCTTTGTCTCACAGGTAGTGAATGGCAAAGAATACATTTCAAATTATGTTTTCTGAACCCAAATTAATTTTATAGTAACAAAGAACTTAAAAGTAGATGCCTGTTGGTTGCAAAGTATCTAAACAAATCATGGTCCATAAGTGTAATTGAATATCTTTGAGCCATAAGAAATATTGAATATGAAAAATTCAGAGAATCATGGAAAGACTTAGGTGAACTGATGGCAAAGCTAATCAGAAATTCTGAAGTAATCAGAACCAGGAAAAGATATAGACAATGGCTATAACAGCAGAAATGGAAATAACAACAATTAGAGTGAATGTGCTGAGTAATAAAATGACCAAGCTTGACTTTGAAGAATTTAGACCAAAACATATCCCTCTCTTTTTTGTAGAGGTGGGTAACTATGGATATGGAAGGATGCAAATACTGTCAGATTTGACTGATGTGTTCATTAGTTTTGAAATGCTTTTTTCCTCTTTCTTTTTTAATTCTTTGTTCAATCAACGGAATGACCTGAGGAGGGGGATAGGTAAAAATAAGGGCAAGTGGGTGGCACAGTAGATAGAGCACTGGTCCTGGAGTTAGGAAGACTCATCTTCCTGAGTTCAAATCTGTCCTCAGACCCTTACCAGCTGTGTGACAAGTCACTTAATCAGGACTGTCTCCGTTTCTCATCTTTAAAATGATCTGGAGAAGGAAATGACAAACCACTCCAGTTTCTTTGCCAAGAAAAGCCCAAATGGGGTCATAGTTGGACACAACTGAACAACAAACATAGGTAGGAATAAAGATGATGCAGAAATAAAAGATGTCAGTATAAATTTAAGGAAAATGAACCAGAGCATAATAGATTTCTACTATACTGGAAAAATTAGGCAGCAAATCACATAGCTGAAAGTTAGTCTGCCCCTACTGGGATGGAGTCCTCCTTCCTCAGCAGGGAATTAGCCAAGACCAAAGCCCCTTTCCCTGCACGAGCTTACCCCTTTTTTCACCTCCAAAGCCAGCATAGTTTCAAGCCACTGTCTTAACTCCATGACTTCTTAACTTCATGGAAGGGAGGAGGTATTTTGCTTTTGACTTCTAAAAGCATATCTGTAGTAAGCAAGAAAGACTTTAGAAATTTAATTTGGAAAAAAAGCAAAAAACTTAACCTCCTTTTCCTTCCCTTCTGCCTCAGAACTAGTGACCATTTAGCAGCAAGATGGGCCACACTAAAGACAGTCAGGATGAAGAGATAAGGCTGGTCAGGGACAGGGCTCGATCTTAGGAGGAAAACATAAATATCTATAAAGTTGAAATCAGAGGCAGCTAGGCAATTCTGTGCATGGATACAGAGTCAGAACTAGAGGATCAGGATTCAAATATGGATTCAATACATCCTAGCTGTATGACCCTGAGCAAGTCCCTTAACCCTAATTATCTAGCTCTTACCACTATCTTGGAACCAATATTTAATATCGATTCTAAGACAGAAGATAAGGGTTAAAAAAAAAAAAGAAAAAAGCAAGGGAATCATTTACTAGCAGGTAGTGAGCTTAGAGATATTTTGGCAGATGAGAAAAGAGAGAAAATGGCATAGTGTAATAAATACTATATTTGGAGTCAAAGGAAGGAAAAAAAAATAATCACTTATTAAGTTAATACGACATGCCAAACACTGTGCTAGGCACTTGCAAATGTTAATTCATTTGATCCTCACAACTACTCTGAAAGACAGCTGCTTTTATTCTATCTGTTAGAGGTTTATGATATGCTTCCATAAACTATGCCTGTGTACTAGGAATGATTTGCCAGGACAGTACAATTTTATTGAAGCGAGAGCTGGAATTTTGGTGCCTCTAGAGTACAGGATAAAGATTATCAGCTCCACTTTACTCATCCAGTCTTTTTCAGTGAAGCCCCAAATAATATCAAAGGCACAATAGGAATTGAAAAAAATTTTTAACTCAAAGGAAAATAATAGGCATATATGCAAAGTGTGTTTTGTGTTTTTTTTTTTTTTTTTTTTTTTGCAGAAGATACAAGAAGTTCAAAAGGGCAGACTTAATATGCAAAGATTTTTTGCTGGCTGGCTAGTTGTCTGAGACTCTTAGTATGACTCACAAAAGTGTTAGACTAGTTGCCTTGGTAGATCGGTGGAAACAGTTTGGGGCTTAAGTGTCAAGAAGACAGAGTTTAAATCTGGCCTCAGACACTAGCTATGTGACCCTGGATAAGTCACTTGACTTCTGTTTGCCTTAATCCACTGGAAAAATAAATGGTAAAGCACTGCAGTATCTTTACCAAGAATACCCCTTAGACAGAATTGGTGTGCTATGGTCCACAGAGTCATGAAGAGTCAGCCATGACCGAACTAATGAGCAGCAACAAAGCCCTGAGCTATGGACTAGATGCCCAAAAATATCAGTGACCACTTCTCATGGCAAAGAAGTAGCATAGCAACTATATTCAACACAGGACAAGCAAATGACTACAATTTAGAAGAGGATCAACATAAGAAAGCCAGTGAAGAATGTAGTTTGAAGCTCAATTGAGATAGTAGCCTAGAAGATAAAATCACCAAAATGACATGACAAAATCTACAGTGACTTCAGAAGCAGGACAGTGTTCTAGCACTCTTAAGAGTTTCTCTCCCAGTGGAATTGCACATTGGCTATGGGAGAGGGGTGGGAGGAGGGGAGGAAAAGAACATGAATCATGTAACTATGGAAAATTTTTCATAATTAATCAATAAAATAAAAATAAATTTATAAAGAGTTTGGGTTTCTCTTGGCTATTCATGTTTCCTACATATTTTCCCTCTTCCCTGACTATTCCTGTTCTTTTGTTCTATATATATTTTTTAAATTTTAAACTCTTGCCTTCTGTCTTAGGATCAATACTAAGTATTGGTTCCAAGGCAGAAGAGTAGTGAGGGCTAAGCCATTAGGGTTAAGTGACTTGCCCAGGGTCACACAGCAAGGAAGTGTCTGATGCCAGATTTAAACCCAGTCCAAGCCTGGCTCTCTATCTTATTCTTTATATGCATTCCTTCTCAGTTAGTCAGCCAATTGGACAACTAGTATTTATTAAGCACCTATTATGTGCCAGTCACTCTGCTAAGTGCTGAGCATATAAAGAAAGGCAAAAACAGTCCCTGTTCTCAAGAAGGTTGTAGTCTAATAGGGAAAACAACACACAAACAATTGGTACAAACAAAATCTATATCATATATATATAAAATGTATCCAGATATCTCATATATTGAGGATAGTCTAAGAAGAAAGACAGTAAAATTAAGGAGAACTAGAAAAGTTGGGTTTTTTTTTTTTTCAGAATGTGGGACTGGAAGGAAGCCAGGAAAGCTAGGAGGGAGAACATGGGAGACAGACAGTGTAAATGTTCAGAATCAGAAGAGACTAGAAGTCTTTGGAAGAACAAACTCCTGCATATAGAGTAGAATTTTCCTGCTTAATTAAATGCCATATTCTATAAATTAATGTTTTCTGGCTTTGTTTGGTATGAGAGAAGTATCAATAGGTACTTGTAAGCTATAGTTTTGAACTGAGAATGACCCAAAGTGTGCCTTGGACTTAGGAGTAAGTAACATAATGGAAGGGGGCCCAAACTTCATAGGCAATAGGTAGAAATCTAGGCAGATGGGTTAACCAGAGACAGACAGATTCTGGCTATAGGTAGCAGGGACCTAATTGGTGGAACTGGGCTACAAAGGGTAAACTTCTTATAAAAAATAAAATAAGTCCTCTCACTTGGAAAAAAGATCAGAAAAGAATTGTCTACTATCCTATGAATTCTATTAAGGTCTCTTATTTCCAGAAAAGAGATGATGAAATATATCTCCTTCCTGCCAATAGAGGGATGAGGTAATATGGGTATGAAATGCTATTGCATACTGTCAGATACAGTCACTATATTGCCTGGTTTTGTTTATTTTCATTACAAGGGAAAGTTCAGTGAGGAGATTTGGTGAATAAGAAATCGGCTGTGGTATAACAACAAAAAAATCTTGGAATTATGCTTAAAAAGGGATTAAAATGTCCATACTCTTTAACCCAGATTTCTTATTGCTTAGGCATCAACCCCAATGAGGTCAAAGATAGAAAGGCTAATATACACCAAAATATTCACAGCATCCCTTTTTGATTTACAAATTAAATGAAAACAGTAGGCACCCATTAATTGGGGAATAACTAAAAAAGTTGTGATACATATATGTTGTGTATTCTTTGTGATATTAGTGATTCTTTATTGTGATATTAGTATTCTTTGTCAAAGATGAAGGCAGAAGAACATGGGAAGACTTATAGTGAAATAAGAATCAGGAAGATGACATACCAGATGACTACAAAAATGTAAATGTAAATCATAAGAAGCCAAAAACTGAACGCACTTATTGTATTGACCAAGCTCATTTCCAAAGAAGAGTAGAGAAAATGCACTTTCTTCTATGTATTGCAAAAGTGAGGGACTACATGTATGAAATATTGCATAAACTGTCAGACAAGATCAATGCATCATTTGATTTTGCCAAACTTATTTTTTCCCTCTCTCTTTTTAAATCTTTCTTATAAGGGAAGGCTCTCTATGTAGTGGAAAGGGACATATTTAGAAATGAATAAACAAAAATTAAATGCAAAAGTCATCAATAAAACTAAATGACAGCAAATACTTTTTTGGAGTGAACCTGAAGATGGGGTGTGCTGATAAACGTTTAACATTTGTCTCTCAAAAAAAAAAAAAAAGTATCTACAACACACTTAAATTTTAACTTTTTTGTTAACATTGCCTCTATTACTTTCTTACATATAGGAATCAACAAAACAACAAAGTAAGCCCAGATTTATAATGTTGCTTGTTTCCAAGGTATAAATTCTCAAATCGAAAATTTAACAATAGGCTTTGGGAGCTGGTTTGAGCTGGGTCCAATATGGGTCTATATGACAGAGGCGTGAGGAAGAGATGTCTGGGAAATTAACAGTCCATATGCTACCTCTCATCTCCCTTCCTTCTTCCTTCTGCTTTATATTCTGCTTCCAGTCCTGATTTCACCTGCTACCTCTGGCCGTTTTCAGTAAGTCAACTTGTGGCTTGAGAAAAATGCAAGTCCTGTCCCAGTCAAATAAAAACTCTTTTGAGTTAGGGATCGTTTCGATTTGATCTTTGTTTTCACAGTGCCTAGTACAGAACCTGGCACACAGGATCATAGGAACCTAAAATTAGAGCTGGAAAGTCCTCTTAAGGCTCAGCATAAACTCAATAAATGTTTGCTCTTGTTGGGTTGTATCACATTCCCAACCTATCTGCATTGGAACTCGGTTTCCCTTCCCGCCAAAGATTATAGAATGGGTGGGATCAATCAGCTTGAGGATCCTGGATCCATATCAGACTCCAGCCCAAATCCTAATCTGGGCCACTGCAAGGATCAGTTCCCCCTGCCCCAAAAGCTGAACCTTCAACATAGGACCAAAGATAGATAGAATATCAGGTTTGGACTCCAAAGACGAAGATCCAAAGTTTACCAATGTGACCTTGGAAAAGTTAACTTTGATGGGCCTCAGTTTCCTCATCTTTAAAATGAGGCAGCTGGGCTATATAATATCTAAAGCCCTTTCTAGCCTTAGGACTAATTCTATGAAAGCAGATAGAATGTATTACCCCATAAGGGCAGGCACTATCTTTGTATCTCTAGCACCTCACATGATACCTGGCACATAATAGATGCTAAAAAAAAATGCCTATTGAATTGAATCAGAGTGAAACCAAGAGTCTTCCTATTTCTCTTGCCTAAGACCTGAATTAATGCCAGAGCTGTTCAAGATGGAAGCTTTTGGAGGATGGGAGCCAGGTGAGTCATAATATCCCTTTTCCCTTACAACTAAGACTCACGGTTCTCCCTGAATATAAACACAGGGAAATAATGAGACTGGGTCAGAGTTTCACTGAAAATGCTTTGTGTGAAAATAACAACATCACCAACCAAAATCCCCAACAAATTTGCATCTCTGACTGCTACACTATGCCTTGCCTAGAGATGTGGGAGTATGAAGTAAGTAGGGATGAATCAGGGAATAGAGTCAGAGGATCCATCCCTGGGGAGGAGGGATAAGCTGCATCCGAGCACGTTGTGTGTGAGAAGAAAACATTGGTATTGTGGTGGTTACACATTGAATGATGCAGACATTAGTGCTTTTTTCTTTATCCTGATCTGCATGGGTTAGTAGAAACCAAAAAGAAGCCAGCTGATTATCTAATAATACAGAGACAGACCATACCCTCGAGCCCAGGAGAGACATCTTTAGATACTGGCCGGTTAAAAAGAACAGTAGTTAAAATAGTGATGTGAAAGGTCTTAGAGAAATCCAGCTCTCCCTCAAAATCTCCCAGCAAAAAGCACCAGATGGAATGATGCTCAAGAAGTCCAAAGATAAATACCAGTGAGTTCCTCCTTCTAGTCCATGACTTCCCAAGAAGATAGCCAGAAATTTGTAGGTGCATGGAGTGGGGACATGGAAGCCAACATAAATTCTGGTAAATGGACTTGAATTGTAATCTCAGCTCTAACCTATCAACTAAGGAGTGGAGTATAGCCCTCAAAAGGACAATGGGCAGAGAGATAGGACTGGGGAATATACACATGCCTTGAAGTTTAAAGTCAGTGCTTCTGCCTAAGACACATGAGGAGACTGGGCTAGCACAGCAGCAGGGCAATCTGTGCCCTAAGACTTCCAAGAGACCCCAAACCAGAAAGATCACATATCTGACCAGAGGCTAAAGCAGAACATGCATCCAAGACATAACTGGTAATTGTTCATGGAGAAGGAAAGAGATTCAGGGCCAAGACTGGTACCTACATCATGCCACCTGCAGATAAAAAGGAATTGGGGTCTGTAGAAGAGGGTAGGGCTTAGTCCTGGTAGAACTACACCAACAGTGGTTTCCTTACAATATAGAAGGGTCAGGACCAAATGAGATCTGTGCGTCCCATCCAAGAGTGTGGGAGGAGGAAGAAGCTTACCCTAGGACAAAATCCTAATTCAAGAAGTGAGGCCAGAAGAAAACTCCAAATAGAATGAAGTATTCTGGATTCATAAAAGACCAAAAAGTAAACTTAGAAGAAAATAAATATTATATAGACATATAAGGATAATCTTGGAGAAGAGAATGGGTTAGCCACAAAGACTGTATCAATGACTTAGAAGAAATGAGGCAAGTGATTAAAAAAAAGTTACAAATGAAATTGAAGATTATAAAGGGGGAAAAATAGAAAGAGAATAAGTAGTTTGGGCCAAAAAGTAGAAACTCTTACCCATATAGTGGAGTTTCTTAAAAATAGAATGGAACAAAGAACTCAAATTCGATGATTCCAAAAAACAAGAAATATTAGAACTAAGGCAAAGAACTGAAAAATTAGAAAGGTATTAAGCTAACATACATGCATACATATATATGTGTACACATGCACACACACATATTTAACTGACCTGGAAAACAGATTAAGAAGAGATCATTTAAGAATCATCATATTCCCTGAGACACAAGCCCAAACACAAAACACTCATACCATATTTTAAGAGCACAAAAGAAACCTGCCTGCATCTATTAAAAATAGAGGGTAAAGTGAAAATAGAAAGAATTCATAGATCACCTTCTGGAAGAAACTCCAAATTGAAAACAGAGAACACTATAGTCAAAATCCAAAATTTATATGTTAAAGAAAAGATATATCATCTAACCAGAAAGGAAGAGCTCAAAGACCAAGGAACCATAATCAAAATTGGACATAGCTATGCTGCAACTATAATAAAAGAAAGAAAATCTTGAAATATGATATACCAAAAGAGAAAAGAAAAAGAATTACCATCAAGGATAACTTATTCTGGAGGCAGGTAAGTTGCTCAGGGTATTGAGAGCCAGGCCCAGAGATGGAAGGTCCTAGGTTGAAATCTGACTTCATATCCTTCTTAGCTGTGTGACCCTAAACAAGTTGCTTAACTCCATTGCCTAGCCCTTGCTGCTCTTCTGCCTTGGAACTAGTACACAGTATTGATTCCAAAACAGAAGGTAAGGGTTATTAAAAAAAAAGAATAACTTATTTTGCAAGCGTGAATATAATCTTATGAGGAAGAAAATAGATTTTTAATAGACTAGAGAATTTTTAAGTTATACTGATGAAAAGACCAGAGATGGGTAGAATCTTTGAAACAAAAATACAGGATAAAGGAAAGAAGAGTTTGAAAGGAGAGAGTATCTCAAGAACCTCACTCTAATCTGAACCATGCAAAGGAAGAGTTGGACACATACATAGTTTAGTATAATTAAAAATGTATTAACTTTAACAGAGAAACAGATGACAGTGTTAAAAAAAGAGGATAGAGTAGATAGTGAATAGTTACAAGCAAAATAAATTTCAACTTTGTAGGGTAGATCCTACATTGGAAATTAAAAAGAGAAAAAAGAACCAATCCCTCCAAAAATCAGGAAAGGAAGGCCAGCTACTCACCCAGCAAGCCAACACAGGTTCCAGGGAAAGTCTCCTCCTTCAGTTCAGCTCACTGATGCAGAGAGCCCAAAGACAAACTCCAAAGGAGAAGTTCAAAGGAGAAGTTCCTTGGAGAGGAAGTTCAGGACTTTTTATAGTCCTTTTCCTATGTCACTTCCTGTCCCTTCCCCACTTTACATGAACCAAGCACAGTCTTTCAATTTAAGTTGATCAACTTAAAAGTTGCTGATTGATAGACAAAGAGAGTTTGATTCACTCTTCACAATATGAATGAAATGAACACTCCAATAAAACAAAGGAGGAGAGCAGAATGGATCAGAAAACAGAATCCAACAATATGTACTTTCCTTGAAACATAAAGATTAACACAAAATTAAATGAGGGGTATAAACAGAATTTATTATGCCTTGGGAGAATTTTTAAAATCAAGGATGGCTATTATGATTTTTGTCAAGGAAACTATAAAAAGAAACTTGATTTATAAAGATAAGTAGGTAAATTATATTATGCTTACAGGCATTGCACATAATGAAATAATGTCAATACTTAATAAATATATACCAAATGGCCTAAAATTTAAGTAATTAAAGGAAAATTTAGTCAAATTTCAGGGAGAAATAGAAAGCAAAACTATAATACCTGGAGAACTTGGTGTGCCTTTTTCAGATCTAGGGAAAGCTAACAAAAGGTTAATAAGAAAGAAATTAGAGAACCAAATAGAGATCTCTGGTAATTTCTGAATAGAAGTAAAGTAAAAATGTATATATGTATATATTTCTCAATTATACTTGAGACCTTTACAAAAATTGTGCATAAAAATCTCATAAAAATTGCAGACATGCCCAAACATAAAAATATTTTACTGACTGTAATACAATAAAATTATAATTAATAAGTCATTCAGAGAGAGGATCTGAGCTTAAATGTAGTTTAAATAATGTAATTCCTAAAGAATACATGAGTGGGGGCAGCTGGGTAGCTCAGTGGAGTGAGAGTCGGGCCTGGAGACAGGAGGTCCTGGGTTCGGACCCGGCCTCGGCCACTTCCCAGCTGTGTGACCCTGGGCAAGTCACTTGACCCCCATTGCCCACCCTTACCGATCTTCCACCTATGAGACAATGCACCGAAGTACAAGGGTTTAAAAAAGAAGAGGAAAAAAAAAAAAAGAATACATGAGTCAAGTGTCAGGTAAGTACTACAGTGGATAGAGAACCAGGACTGGTGTTGGGAGGCCTGGGGTTGAAATCTAGCCTCAGACACTTGCTAGCTGTGTGACCCTGGACAAGTCACTTAACTCTGATTACCCTACCACTTTTCTGTTTTAGAACTGGTGCTAGGAAGAAAAGAAAAAAGAATACATGGGTCAAAGGACAAATGAAAATAATAAAAGATAATTTCATAAAAGAAATTGTCAATAACATACCAAAGCTTTTTTTAGAGATAGAGAAAAAGAACAGATAAACAAATTGGGTAAGATGTAATTAAAGAAACTAAAAAAGTAACAAATAAAAAACTTAACTTACCACAAAAGTAGTTTGGATAAATCAAAGAATAAACAAATTGAAAACAAAAACTCCACTCATTCAAGAAAGTAGAAATTCTTTTTTTTTTGAAGCAACTAATAAAATAGACAAACTCTTAGATACTAATTTATAATATAAAATAAAATAATATAATAGAATATAATAAAAATTTATATTTATATAATATAATAAAACTTAGAAAAAGGAAACCCAAATTACCACACTCAAAAGTGAAAAAGGAGAATACAAAATAAAGAAAAAAATAAAAGTATTAAAAACCATTTTGTTCAATAATATAGGATCTTTAGTAACTTAAATTAAGTAGGTGATTATTTACAAAAATACAAATACCTAGAAGAAAAGAACAATAATTGGAAAAAGCTCTGAAAAAGTCATTAACTAATGATCATGATGATTTTCCCTCAAAAAACAACACCCAAAGGACCAGATGAATGTACAAATGAATTCTATCAAACATTCAAAGAACAATTAATTCCAATATTACATAATTACAAAAATAGAGAAAGAAGGGATCTTATTAAATTCCTTCCAGGAGACAAATATTGTTTTGTTACATAAAGAGGAGATAAAACTGAAAGAAAACTGTAGGCCATTATCTCTAATGACCATTATGCAAAAAAGCTGAATAAAATATTAGCAAAGAGTCTTCAACAACATTTTAAAAAAGATTTCACACTCTTACCAGTATGGATTTATATGAAAAATGCAATATTAGGAAAACTATAAATTTTAACAGACCAAATTAATAACAAAATAGATATACATTTTGAGGAAATTTTGAAGATCTTTTTTTTTTTTACAAACCACAGCACAATTCTATTTAAAAAAATCAAAATCATAAGAATTAACTGACTTTTTTCTTAACATGGTCAATAATATTTCTCTAAGATGAGGAGGAGCTATAATGAAGAAATACTTGAGAGTCTTTTCATTAAAATCAAGAATAAGACAAGGATATTCACAGTCACCACCATTATATAACATAATTCCATAAATGCTAGGTACATTGAATACAAGAAAAAAGACATTCAAGTAATACACATAGTAAAGACAAAATTATCACTTTTTGCAGATTATGAACTTCCTGAGTGCAGGGACCACCTTTTTCCAAAAGAGTATCTCCAGGGCTCAGCATAGTGCCTGGCACATGGCTGTTGTTGAGTCATTTTTTTCAGTCATGTCTGACTCCTTTTTATTCCATTTGGGGTGTTCTTGGCCAGTATTCTGAAATGATTTTCTATTTCCTTCTCCAACTCATTTTACAGATGAGGAAACTGAGGCAATCAGGGTTAAGTGACTTGTTGGGGGGGGGGGGGACAGCTGGGAAGTGTCTGAGACCAGATTCAAACTTCCTGACTCCAAGCTCATTATCCTATCCAGCTCTATCCAGCTGCCCTCTGATTCATAGTAGGAGGTTAATAATTGTTTATTGACTGACAATGACTGGCTGACCCTTTCTACCATACTACGTATCTCTTTGGTCTTCTTAGTTCTTTTTGTAAAGCTACTGTAGACGACATGAAGCCAGTTTGATTATTATCATTAAACAGGTAAGCCACATTCCCACAGGACTCAAAATATGAAGCAAACTACTGTGGATTGAGTGCTAGACTTAGACACAGAAACACCTCAGTTCAAATTCCACATCTGATATTTACTAGCTCTTGACCACAGCCAAATTTATTAACATCTTTGAGCCTCAGTTTCCTCATCTGTAAAATAAAAACAGTAGTATTATATGGTACTTATCTCACCAAGTATTTTTTTAGGCTCAATTAAGATATCATTTGCAAATATTTTCAAATGCTCTCTCACTATCTCCCAGCTCATTTCACAGATGAGGAAACTGAGGCAAATACGGTTAAGTGACTTGCCCAGGGTTACAAAGCTAGTGTCTGCGGCCAGATTTGAACTCAGGAAGATAAGACTCCCTGACTCCACGCCAGACACTTGATCCATTGCTCCACCCAACTGCCCTTCTTTCCTATACAAGAACCAGATGTAGAGACTGCGGCACAGGACTGGTAGCAATCCATATCCCACAGCTTTCTGGGGGTGGTTGTGTCCTTCGCTGGCACATAAAGGAAGAAGCAGCGGAGCAGAGTGAAAAGAGTTCCCAGGAAAGAATGGGGGCGATAATGGCGCCACTTTACAGGTTCTGTCTCCTAGACTGTGGTGTTCCAGTATCAGTATTCAGAGGCTCACCAGCGGCTATCATCCATCAGGGGAAGTCAATTCATCAAAGCGTTAGATCTGTTAAGGCTTGCTCTGTGCTGCGTTCCTAATGAGGGAAATCAAGGCTGCGATACAGAACAGCTCGTACATAAACAATGTAATTCACTTCGGTGCCACTGAGCAATTAAAAAACTAGTGGTGACAGGAAAGAAGTTGTCTAGTTTCTGAAAGGCAACGACAGAGAGAAATATGATCGGCGTGTAAATGTCAGCCCGATTAAGCTTTGCGCAGAGACACACCACTTTGGTGGAATCTAACTGGCCATGGACTCACCCCTCCCCAAATGTTTGCCATTACAGAACGGAATACACCGAGCGAGAACGAGGAATTCTTGTACCTAGAGCAAATGCAATTGTGTGGGTTAGTGTTAGTGATGGGAATGCACAAAGGATATTTCAAATCTTGCTTATTCCCTCTCCACAAACTTCTTCATATCCAATCCACGCTTTCTACCCCAGTTGCCAACAGTATTCTGGTCTTTTCTATAACCTTCTTGATGGACTGAAGCAACTGCTGAAAAGGGCTTCAGGCCACTACTCCCTCCGTACTTCCACAATCCAGCCTTCATATAGCAAAAACAATCTTCCTTAAGCATGCTACTCACTCTTTTGATCAAAAACATTTAGTGGCTCCCTATTGCTTCCCAAGTAAAGCTCAAACTCCCTGCCTCCCATTCAAAACACTCCCTTCTCATCCCCAATAATCTTGGTACTGTTAGGATATGAAACTAGATTGAAACCTCCCTTCCTTTGTTAAATTCTTAAAAAGTTAAAAGGATTAAGGGCTGGGCTGAGCAGGGTGAACCCTAAATCACTTGAAAAGATTAAGGGAAGTCAGCAAACCCTGGCACCATGTTGAACTCCGCATGGCTCAATGCCTTGGTGTCTTCCCAACAGTGGCTCCCCTATTGTGATGAAGTGATGAGGGAGGAGTTAAAGTCCCTAAATCCACCTTCTCGGGGGCTATTTACCAATCAGAGATGTCTTGGAATATGGAGGGGAGGAACTGAGTGGTGAGGTCACAAGTAGGTATATAAACCTACTCAAGGGAAGGAAATTCTCTTTTGTACTCTTTTTTGGTCCCTTTGGATTGTGGAATCAACCGACCAGGTTCCGATGTCTCAATGGGTTACATAATACATAATTTTTCCAATTAAGAAATAAAGCTTCTTGACAATTCCACTCATTATGCATTTAAACTTGAAGATATTCTGTCTTGCAGATATGTTCTGTGCTTTCCCTCCTCTGTGCCTTGCTTATACAATTCCCTATCACTGTACTGTCTTATTGCCCACCATCACTCTCCTTCATGCATCCTACATTCCAGATAAACTGGCTTACTCATGATTTCCTGCAAACAACAATCCATTTTCCCATCTCCATAGTCTCATACAGGGATGCTCTTCTTCCTCATCTCTGCCTTAAAGAATTCCTCACTTCCTTTAAGACTAAGCTGAGATACTGAACTTTCTGGGTGCCCTCGGTTTCTAGTACTCTATTCTCACTAAATTACTTTGTATTTATATTCTGTATATTTTGTATTTACTTATATACACACAGGTTGTTTCCTTCCCAGAGAAATGGGAGCTCCTTAGAGAGAGAGACTCTCTTTCCCCCCCTTGTCTCTAGCACCTATAAGAGTGCCTGACACATACAAAGTGGGTACTTAATGAAGGCTTGTTGAATTGAATTGGATTGGATTGAATTGGCCTGAATATCCTTTCAGTCTCCTATTGAAACTTTAGCTATCTTTTAAATTTATCTTTAGCTAAGGCTTCTCTGTCTTTGAAATTCCAACATAAATGCCATCTCCTTCATAATGGCTTCACCAATCTTAACCTTAAAGCTTTGATTAAAATTTTCACCTTCAGAACTCATTTCTTTTATAATTCTTTTATTTTGTAAAATCAACACTTTTATTTTGGACTTCTCGAAGTCACTGAGCATGATTTTTTTAAATTTTGCTTTATAGTTACATTTATTTTTGAGTTGTAATAATATAATCAAATATATATTTATTACAAATATATGTTACATATAATATGATATATTATAAAAGCATATATGTTATATTTATATATGTATCATATATAATATATTTATAATAGGCATATAGACTATATTTTATATGTATCATAATATATTCATAACAACAGGGTTAAGTCTCACCCAGAATTCCAGGGGACCCCCCCCCTGGAGAACTTTGGGTGAGGCTTGACCCTGTATTTTGCAGGAATTCCATCCTGTTATCTTCTACATTACATTATGTATGTATCACATGTAATATAGTTATAACTGACATATTTGATGCTTATAAATGTACCAATTGATATATTTATAATAGACACATATAATATATTTATATGTAACATATTATATGCACATATAATATATTTAATATACTATATTTGTATATAATATGGTTTTTGTATGCAATATATTTGTGTATAATATATATTTTTATATGTTTCATATACATATATTTATCTTATACCCACAAGGTCCAAGGAATATGTCTTATCTGAATGTCACTGTGGGCTGGTTTGGTTATGTCATTAAATCCAGGGAGAAAGTTACCCCAGTGGGTCTGTTGACTTCAGCTGTTTGCTGTTTCCAAGCAATGAGCTAGCTCTGAGTTGGGGCTGAATTGTGCCACTGAGATAATTGCATGAGAGAATATATCATTTGCTAATTGAAAACTGAGCTCTGAATGCTTTGTTGTTTCTGTTGGCTTTCTATTCTTTTTCCTTTTTTAAGGGGCCTTAACTTGAGAGGATTCCAATCAAGCAGGTCCTAATATTCTAGTAATTAAAGCTCTTGGCTACTTTTTTCTCTCCCTCTCTTTCCCTCTCTGCTCAGAAGCTGCCAGAAAGTGCATTAAAATAGGCAGAGTAGACGTGCAGGTCCAAATTACACCCTCCCTTCCTTCCCTCAATGAAATTACTTTTATCCAAATAAATGAGCAGCCAATGCAGGCATGAGATCTCAGTGAACTAATGTTCAGCAAATGTGAGAGAAACTAATCGGTAACGTTCTAAATGCGAACGTTCTGAAATTGAGCCATTAATAGGAAGAGTGGGTGAACCTGCTTGTCAAGGAGGTGGCATCGTATAGTAGAAAGAATGCTGGCTTTGGAATTGGATACTCCGAATTTGAATCCTGACTTGTCCCTTACTAGCTTTGTGACCCTGGAAAAAATCCCTTCATTTCTCTGGACCTTGATTTCCCCAATGAGGGATTGGATGAGATGGTCCTGAAGGTCCTGTCTAGTTTGAAATCGATCATCCCAGGGTAGATGATCTTAATTATTCCACTTAAAAATAACAAGAACTTCTATAGAGGGGCATTTAGGTGCTTCAATGGATAGAGAGCCAGGCTTAGAGATGAGAGATCCTGAGTTCAAATATGACCTCAGACACTTCCTAGCAAGTCAATTAACCCCAATTGCCTATCTCTTACTGCTCTTCTGCCTTGGAACCAATGCTTAGTATTGATTCCAAGAGGGAAGTTAAGAGTTTAAAAATTAAATTAAATTAAAACTTTTTAAAAAGAACTTATATAAAGCTGAAGGGCAGGTGGGTAGCATAACAGATACAATGCCAAGCCTGTATCAGGAAGACTCATTTTCCAGAGTTCAAATCTGGCCCGACACTTACAGGCTGTGTGACCCTGGGCAAGTCACTTAACCCTGTTTGCCAATTTCTTCATCTGTAAAATGAGCTGGAGAAGGAAATGGCAAACCACCCTAATATCTCTGCCAAGAAAACTCCAAATGAGAACAAAGAGAGTCCAAAATGGCTGAAAATGACTGAACAGCAACAGATAGAGTTAAGGAGAATTTAATATTGAAGAATGATAATAATAACTATAATCTCTATATCATTTTAAAGTTTGCAATGCATAGTGCATACTATTCTTCTCATTTGAAAGAAGAAGTAGTATCTTGCCCCAAAATATGATTTGAGGATTCCCTTTTTAAATGGCTTCTTCCATGTGGTAACTCAAAGTCCTCAGTATCTTCTCACTTCCTTTAAATTATGAGAGTTATCTAGGAGCAGCTAGGTGGCCCAGTGGATAGAGAGCCAGGCCCAGAGATGGAAGGTCCTGGGTTCAAATATGACCTCAGACACTTCAGTTGGGTGACCCTGGCTAGGTCACTTAACCCCATTTGCCTAGTCCTTACCCCTTTTCTGCCTTGGAACTGACACTTGGTATTTATTAATTCTAAGACAGAAGGTAAGAGTTTAAAAAAAAGTTATCCAAGAGGAGTAATGATGTCCACAATCAAGAAGGCAGGACCATTGAGGTGGGGAGCAAAAACTGAGCAACTGATATTGATTCCTTAATAATGGCATAATCACAAGATTATATGATCACAGATTTAGAACTAGAAGATATCTAACAGTGCAGCAAGTCCAATGTCCTCATTTTACAGATGAAGAAACTGAGGATTGTGGACCAAGGTCACCTAGCCAGTAGGGCAGAGCTTCCCTTCCATACTTTTTTGTTATTGTTCAGGCATTTTCAGTCATGTCCAACTCTTTGTGACCCCATTTTTTGGTAAAGATACTGGAGTGGTTTGCCATTTCCTTTTCCAGTTCATTTTAAAGATAAGGAAACTGAGGCAAACAGGGTTAAGTGACTTGCCCAGGGTCACACAGCTAGCAAGTGTCTGAGGTCAGGTGAGTCTTCCTGGCTCCAGACCTGGCACTAGCCATTGTGCCACTTAGCTGCCCATACGGATACCTAAGTGCAGGAAATAAATACAAAGATATCTAGCATCTCTGGGTTAATATTCTTATATGGGTCCTTATGCCATGGATACAGAAATAATTATATTTAATTCAGTGAACATTTATTAAACTCCTAAGGTGTTCAGAGCACTGTTAGGTCTGAGAGGAATAAAAAATCGAGTCTTTGTCTTCATAGAATTTGTCATCTGCTAGTGGGATAAGACATAAATACACATAGCTATGACAGGCATTATTACATGTCCAGTGAAGTACAGAAAAGGTAATGCAAAGCGTGATGTGAGATCCAAGGGGGAAGATTGTTCCTAATAGGGCGATCAGAGAAAACTTCATGAAGGAAATAACATCTTTGATGGTATCCAAAAGACAGATAACTATTCACCTGACATTCAAATCTGGCCTCAGACACTTGCTAGCTGTGTGTCCCTGGGCAAGTCACTTAAGTCTATTTGCCTCAGTTTCCTTATCTGTAAAGTGACCTGGAGAAGGAAATGGCAAACTACTTCAGTATCCTTGCCTAGAAGGGCAGGAAAGACATTCTAAGCAAAGCAAAACATTGTGAATATTGTCACGGAGCCTGGAAAGTACAAGGCATGTTTAGTTGAGTTTGGAAGGAGAATATTCAGAGGAGTAGCACGAGATAATGCTGAGAAGGCAGGTGGTGCTGGGCTGAAGCATCATATCTTCAGTTCAGAACCAGAAAGGTCCTTAGAAGCGCCTGAAGTTTTCTTTGTAGGCAATTAAGAGTCACTAAAAATTTTTGAGCAGATAAGTGGCCGGCCAGATCTATGCAGAAGAAGACTTATTCCATTAGCAAAATGAAGGATGAACTTGACTAAGGAAGGGGTCAAAGTAGGAAGATCAGATATATCGATCTGCTGAAATAGTTCAGGCAGATCATAATGAAGGCTTGTACTAGGGCAGTGTCTGTGGAAGAAGAAAATAGAGGATGCATGAAAGAATTATTATAGAGGGGGCAGCTAGGTGACTCAATGGATTGAGAGCCAGTCCTAGAGACGGGAGATCATGGGTTCAAATCTGGACTCAGACATTTCCTAACTATATGATCATGGGCAAGTTATTGCATCCCAAATGCCTAGCTCTTACTTATCTTCTGCCTTTGGAACCAGTACACAATATTAATCCAAAGGTGGAAGGTAAGGATTTTTTTAACCCAAAGTAACAAGAATAAATCTAGAGCTGGAATCTGTTGGACTTGCCAACTGGCAGCATATACAAGGTTATAGATTTAAGGCCTGATCAGAAATTATGAAGATGGGAAGGCTGTGAAAATGGAGAATTGGATGTGTGTTCTGAGCCACAGCAAAAAGTTCTGATCAGGAGAAGTGAATCATCTTGGACAAGCCATTGACTACCACCAAGAGGAGGAGGACAAGTATATGATGAATTCTAATGTTACTACTCTCCAGGAAGGGGAGCTTTGAAAGGTTTGCTTGATAAACTCCAGTGGCCTCCTAGAACCAAAATCTGCCCTTGAATTCAAAGCCCTTCATAATTTAGCTCCCAACCACATTGCCAGTCTCCTTACAGTTTACTCCATGACATAGACCCTTTTATCCAATGTCACAGGTCCTTTGGATGTTCCATAAACAAGACATGCCATCTTTCAGCTCTGGGTATTTCCTCTGGCTGACCCCCAATGCCTGGGATGCTCTCTTTCCTCATTTTTGCCTCCTGGCTTCCCTGAATTCCTTCAAGCATGATCTAAAATCCTGTCTTTTATAGGAAACCTTTTCCAACTCCTCTCCCTTTGTTAATTATTTCCTATTTATTCTGTATATAACTGGTTTGTATAGGTTTCTTCTCTCTCCCATTATATTGTATGCTTCTTGAGGGCAGAGGCTGTTTTTTGCCTCTTTCTGTATTCCTAATACTTAGCACAATGCTTGGTGCAGAGAGGATGCTTAATAAATATTTATTTTTGATTGGTTGTTCCCGTGGACAGTAGCCAGACCATATACTTCACTTCATTCAATGCCTACGAACGCCATGCTACAGTGTCAGCCTCTGTGAGTTGCAGGTGATGGATTGTAAAGTGTTATCAAGCCCAGGGGACAATTTGCTAGTTTCTAGGGGCAGAGATGAAGCATTGACTTGGAAAGAAGCACAGATATATGTAGAGAGCTTGGGCTCATAGGATTTATATGAAGAAAGAACCTGAAAGATAATCTCTTCCTCAGATTTGGGCATTTGACCCACTTGGTTGGTAGACAACTGACCAAATGCCCAAATCTGAGGGAGAGTCAATCTCGCCATTTGGTTGGTAGACAACTGGGACCTATACCTGCTGCTAATAGATGAACTCTAATAGCTCTGGTTAAGGATTAGTGTTTGCAAAATCCATAGAAGAACATGTTGGATGATTCATCTGTCAACTGTCCAAATTCAAGCTTTTGTAATAACTTATCTGCCTGCTAATTGCACTCTCTGGAAATATAGGTAGTAAGGATAGAAATAGGGATGGGATCCCTGATTTCATTGGTTTAGGAAACTCCTAGGTAAGAAAATTCCTCCTAACAATTCAGATTCACACCTCCTCTGCCACTTATAGCCATAGAGAGTTGCCTAGAAATGAAGAAATTAATTGGTTTGCCCAAGCCCATATAGCCAATATGGATCAGAGGTAGAGGAAGAGAAAGGAGCCCGCATTTATTGTGTGCCAGGCACTTTGCTAAGCTCACTTTATGACCAATCCTGTCTGTACGTGTTATCTTTCCCACTTAGAATGTGAATTCATTAAGGCAAGGTTTGGGGCCCCTAAGGTAGCATGGTAAACAGAGTGCCAGGCCTGGAGTCGGGAGGACCTGGATTCAAATCTGGCCTCGGACACTTCTTAGCTATATGACACTGGGCAAGCCACTTAATCCTGTCTGCCTAGCCCTTGCCCTTCTGTCTTTTATTAAGATAGAAAGTAAGGATTAAAAAAAAGGGAAAGAACTCTTTGTTTTTCAATTTGTATCCTTAATTTAATGCCTAGCACATAGTAGGCACTTAATATTTTCATTCTAGTCTTTTCATTTACTAACAAGATATACTAGAGCTCTGTCAGGAGAAACCAAATACCAAGGAACTTCCCCCCTCCCGGGTCTTGCTCCAAGAATTCCCACAAAGCCTCCACCTTTGGACTGGTCAAAGAATAGAACTTTATTGGTCACACAATCTAATATTATGTTGTGAGGGCAGCTTTTCTACCTTGGCCATACTACTATATACAACACAATGATAGCTGGGAGGAAACTCTGGCCCCAGATCTGGCTTGAGGTTGTGAACAGATGTGTCATGCACTCCAAGCCATCCATCTGGCACGGGCAGGCTGAATTATGCCATCTCAGACAACTGGTCCTCAATACTATTGGGAAGATGGAGGAGCAGATTATATTTAGATGCAGTACCTTCAGTGTTTCCCTGCCTAGGTCTAGAGGGGTTTCTTCACTCTCCTGAGACACTAGTCTAGGTCAAAATGAATGTCCCTGGATAGTCTTTACTATGACTGAGATGCCATGGGATCTCTGGGAGTGTTTAAGCTCTCTGAAAATAAAACCTTAGTGATTAATTTGAGAATAGAGAACCTAAATTCAAAATCTGGCTTGCGCAGACATTGCCTAATAAATATAGGTGAGTTATTTACTATCCCTGGACCTCAGTTTCCTTATCTTTGATATAAGAGGTTGAGCTAGAGGTGGCTAAGAACCCTCTTAGTCCTTCATCTCTGATTCTCCAACTTCTCCAGGCCATTCGCCTAACCTGTAAAAAGTAGGGAGCTGGACTAGATGGCTTCTAAGGGTCTTTTCCAGCTCAAAGCTGTGATCCTTAGAAGTCAGTTCTTAAAGCATTTGAGTCTATGGCAGGTAGGACCTAGCAGTAAGCTAGGTGTTGAAGTGTAGAGAGCACTGGACCTGGAGTCCGGAGGAGTTGAGCTCGGTCTGGCCTCTGGACCGAGATACTTACTGATATGTGACCCTGAGCGAGTTACTTAACCTCTGTCAGACTCAGTTTCCTTATCTATAAAGTGGGGATAACAGTCAATAAATAATCAATGGAGTGTCTTCATAATGGCTAGGATAACAATAAATAATCTAAAAGCATTTATTAAGTGCCCTCAAGAAAACTGAAAACAGGGAGTGGGAGGGTGAGGAAAGTTGGGGGAAGAGAAGAAGACAAAGTATGCAACTTGGGGACGTGGGGGCAAAGTCAGTCAGAGAAAGTCCCAAAGTAGTATAGCCAGGTGATAAATGGGATGTCTGAGCTGAGCACCCTCCTTAAACAGAAGTTTGGAGTTCATGGGCTCATATAGGAAGGCTGATGAGATCTTATAGGATGATGAGGTTATCTCCCCAATGAGCTTCCTGGGGCAGAGTAGAGAAGTCAGTCCCTTTCTATCTCCTAGGGCAGTGATGGGCAAACTATGGCCCGTGGGCCAGATGGGGCGGGGGGGGGGGGGGGCTGAAATGTTCTATCCAGGCAGCAACATTATTCCTAATCTGATGAATACAATGAGTACGATACAATATAATGAAATTTGGAAAGAGTTACCTTAGAAACAAATTGACACATAAGCATTTCCTTTCCTTTGGTCCCCTCTTTAAAAAATTTGCCCATCACTGACCTAGGGTGTTATGGGGATAAAATGAGATAATATTTATTAAACACTTTGCAAACCTTAAAACACTAAACAAATGCTCACTATTAATATTATAATATGTGGGGATATGGCAGCTCTATCTCAAGGGTCACAAATAAGTGGGGAATTGAACAGGAGATGAGAAACATCAAGAAAATCTAAGGATTACAAGAGACTGATATACTATGGTAAAATCGAATGTAATGGACTTCTGTACCAGCAGCAATACAATGACCCAGGACAGCTCTGAGGGATTTATGGTAAAGATGCTACCCACATCCAGAGGAAGGACTGCAGGAGAGGAAACATATAAGAAAAACAACTGCTTGAACACATGGGTTGATGTGGACATGATTGGGGATGTGGACTCTAAACGACCACACCAATGCAACTATCAATAATTTGGAAATAGGTCTTGACTGATCACACATGTTAAAACCAGTAGAAATGCGTATTGGATATGGGAGGGGAGGTTGAAGGTGGGGTGAAGGGGAAAGTAAAAACATGAATCATGTAACCATGGAAAATTTTTCTTAAAAAAATAAAATATTTCAATATTAAAAAAAAGAAAATCTAAGGAGTATCTTCATAATGGCTAGTCTTTGGGTAGTTGGCTCCCTGATTAGGTGGACCTCCATGCTCAGCAGTGGGCATGAGCTATGGACAGTTTCCCCTGAGGGGCACTGGGTCATACACACATTGTAGGAAAGAACAAATACCAAGCTCACTCATCCTAAAGCCAAGACATCCAAATAGTGAACCATCATTTCCTGACTTGGGGCCAGGAGCCCACGTCTTCTACAGTGCTCTCTTGGTCCTGCTGCAGCCAGTGAATCTGGTGATTAGAAATCTTCCCTTTAAAGAAGGAAGGTACTAGAAGTTCTCCTGAGCTCTTGATGAACTCCCTCCACATTTTCTAATAGTGGGTTATTTTCAGTGAAGCAACGGGTGGTCATGGGGGAATTTGTCCTGTTATATGGGACACCATGAAAACTACCCTGGTCTGATCCATTGAAAAATTCTTGTAGATAAAAGTTCAAAAATCCTTTGTATTTACGAGTCTTGGAGGGCTGTTGGCTCGGCCAATAGTATGGGGGCTCCAGGTGCTGTCTGGGGACAGAGATAGCAAATCTAAGTGCATCCTGAATCTAGAGTTTGCTGCCTTCAGAGTGACAAGTATGAGCTGCCAGTGTCAAGTTCAGACTATCAATTTGGTAGTCAAGTTACATTACTGTATCCTGCCTAAGGCTGAGATGACACATACAGGTGATGAGGCAAACATCCAGATGGAGGGCGACAATCCCTGGCTGGGAGTAGAGGTGGTGGAGCTGAATCAGATGGAAACTAAAAAGCTTGGCCAGGTTGGCATCAGAGAATTTGTAGCTAAACAACCCAAGAGTCTGGGGGGAGTAGAAAAACTTATGGCTGACCTAGGACTGAAGCTGGGCAGTTTGAACTAGATCAGGAGGCAAATTCAGGAAGTGCCTTGAAAGTAGCTGTGGGTTAGGTTTAGTCTGTCCTCTGAAAGCCTTTGATGAAACCTACCCTTACTCTTCTCTCCACCATGTCCCATGCCTATAGCCCATGTTGCTTTATCAAACTTAGTGGTTTTGTACAAAAAGGCTTTTTGAGAACTGGGAAAATTAAGCATGTAGCCTTCCATTTTCCCCTCTGCCAATGACATATGCAATTGAGGACAAACATTCTGTTGATTGGAATGGAAATTCCTCACTGTCATGATCCATAGTCTTAATAGGATGATGTTACTTTTTTCCTCACATGGAAGAGAAATTCTTGCAAGAGGTGGTGGTGTGCACTTGGTCACAAAGGTTAGCAAGGATGATGCATGCAAGATTAGGAAGATGAGTTCTGGTGGGATATTCAAGAAAGATGGACTGGAGAAGGAAAGCAAGACTAGAGCATGGTATCAAGGCAGTTGGTCAGCATGGCCAGCATTTGAGCAGTTATCTCTCTTACTTCCAACTGATGATTAGTGTGGCTGGGGTAGACTAACGCCTAATCCTTCTCTCTGGGAGATATGGTTAAAACGATTCTGTTTATCTTCTCTCTCTTTTCCATATCCCACCCTCAACACCTGGCTGCCTGACAAGTGTTATAGAAACTAAATGATAGTAGGATCTGGAGCCGGGTTAAAGATGAATGTAAATCTTATGTGAAACACTTAAGGCAGTGGTTCCCAAACTTTTTTTGGCCTACTGCCCCCTTTCCAGAAAAAATATTACTTAGTGCCCCCTGGAAATTGAGTTTTTTTAAAATTTTTAATAGCAATTAATAGGAAAGATATATGTATTACTGTTCCTACCTTTTTTGTAAAATATAGTAAAGAAAGGTGTAAATTAGAAACATAGAACTTTGAAATTATGAAACTATCGAACTCAGAATAGAATGTAATACAAAAAAAGTTAAAACATTTGAAATCATCTTAATGAGAAGGATGAACCTGGTGTGCTGCTACAATTTAGTAATCCTCAGCTCTATTTTCGTCAGCAGTAATCTTAAATCACAATTATTCATCGCCCCCAAATGCACCTGTGGCCATCACAGCTCCCCTAGATCACTGCAGCACCCACCAGGGGGCGGTGGTGCCCACTTTGGGAATCACTGACTTAAGGTATAATTAGTGAATCTCAAAGGATCACCCACTGCAGTAAATCTTGTTTAAATATGATGAATCTGCTGAACCCAAACTCCAGGTATAACAGTATCCCAAAGCTACCAGCCAGGCAATTAGAAATGTAGAGTTATCTTTGTCTAACTGAAGCTCTGTACTAATGGATAATGCTTTGACTGCAAAATAACCTGCTTCTGTAAGGTGTAATATTCCTCTTCCCTCCAATTACCCCAAGGATGTGATTTACTAAAGCCCTAGGATTCTTGATGAAGCCAAGTCTGAAGTAAGTTTAATAATAATTTAAAAATTAATAATAAATTTAAAATTAATTTATTTAATGTAAATAATATTTATATTAATATAAATATCTTATATGTATATATAGCCAAACAAAACAAACAATTAAATAAATAATTAAATGATGAAAATAATAAATAAAATAATAATAAATAAAATATTTATTACTAACAGGCTTAGGGAAGGGAAAGCAGGATAATGGCTGGGAAGAAGGGAATAGGAAGTCCTTAACTAATTAAGGCTAATGATGTTAATCTTTGAAATGATGTTAATCAGGTTTAACAGATGCCAGCCTGGTTGGGCCAGATAGGCCCAACCTAAATCAAGGGTGCTCTGCTGATTGAGGTGTTGATGTTTCTTCTTGATAGTAAATTCAGGATCAGGGATTGATGAAGTAGTTTGAAACAGGTTGCTGATTGATAGTTGAACAAGCTCACCTAAGGCCTACCCAAAACTATCCTTTCCAATCCAATCTCAAGTCTGAGATCTTTGTCAGTTCAAAAATCCTGGCTTTTATACCCGAGTCCCAACTGCCCTTGGCACCTGCCAAGCTCCTGCCAGGCTCAGTTCATTCTACATTCTAAGCAGGTAACTGTTCATCATCTTGATTTCAACATGGCTGTCCAATTTATCATTACACAAGGCAGTTATTAAATCTAAAAATTTCCTGTTCCTTAAGGTTCATTTATTCAATTTTTACTAGTACCATGGACAGCATTGGTACTAGATAAGAGCTATGTACAGTGAATTTGTAATGGATAAAAGCTTAATCTCATGCCTTTTATCCCCCAGAGATATTCATTAGCCCTAAAGCAGCAGTGAAGAAATCAAATGATGAGGTTTCCCTTGAGATCAATATTTATAGGCTTAGAAGAGGAAAAGATAAGGGCCATAAAGAATTCTAGCATTGTAGCTGGTTGTAGGGGCATTGAAGGGGCAGTCCATGTCCCCAAAATGTTTATGATGGCAAGTGATGCCAGAGTGAGTGAAAAAAGTCCAAGTGAATAGGAATAATCAAGGGATCAGAGATATAATAAGGGAGAAGAATAAGTTTGTTAGGAGTAAGAGCTGAGGACATTGGAGAATGAGACTATCATCATTGAAATTTGGAACTTTAAATTCTGTATTTTAGATCAGTGATGGACAAACTATGCCACTGGGCCAGATGCAGCCCCCTGAAATGTTCTATCCAGCCAGTAACATTATTCCTAATCTGACGAATACAACGAGTAGGATACAATACAATGAAACTTGCAAAGAGTTGCCTTAGAAACAGACTGACAGATGAGCATTTCCATTCCTTTGGCCCCCTCTTTACAAAGTTTGCCCATCACTGTTTTAGATAATTCCAAAAGGTGATGAGGTCTGAAGACTAAAGAGGAGCAGGAGAGGAATGACTAGTATTCGGGAGATAGTTGGGGAAGTTAGGTGACACAATGGATTGAGAGCCATACCTAGAGATGGGAGGTCCTGGGTTCAAATCTGGCCTCACATACTTCCTAGCTGGGTGAGCCTGGGCAAGTCACTTAACCCCCTTTGCCTAGCCTTTACTAGTCTTTTTCCTTGGAATCAATATGCAGTATTGATTCTAAGAAAGAAAGTAAGGGCTTAAAAAAAAAAGAGTTCAGGAGATTGAGGAATTGTTTGGTCAGGTTTTAGGAGGTGCTCCATGAATAATACAGATGGTAGGGTTTGGGATAGAAAAGATTGTGAACCAAGTGTAGTACTAAAGTCATTATGAGGGTTATAAATATGATCTGAAGGTAAATGAATGAATCCAAAAGCATTTGTTAAGGACATAGTCCAGGTGCTGTGTTTAATTCTGGGGATAAAACTATGAAGAATGTGTATCATCAAAGAGCATTTGTTCTAATGGGATTGTCAGCATATGTTAGTGATAGCCAAGAAAGGACATTTTGATCTCGGGATAACAGGGATGGTGGATTTTTTCTTTCATTAATATTTTATTGTATTTTCCCCCAATTACATCTAGAAACAATTTTTAATATTTGTTTCTTGACATTTTGCAATTTTCCAAATTCTCCCCTCTTCCTCCTTGAAACACTAGTAAATCTGATGTAGATTATACATGTGCTATCATGCAATACATATTTCCAATCTTGTCATATTGTGAATAAAGATGCATATAAAAACTTATGAAGGAAATAAAATTAAAATTGATATACTTTGATATGCATTCTCAGACTTCAGTTCTTTCTATAGCAGTGGATAGCCTTTTCCATCATGGGTCCTTACATTGCTGATAACTAGTTATGTCATTCACAGTTGATCATTATACAAAATTGCTCTTACTGTGTACAGTGTTCTCCCGGTTCTGTTCACCTCGCTTTGCATCAGTTCTCATGAGTCTTTCCAGGTGTTTCTGAAATGTCTTAGGGCACAATCTGTTACAATAATATACTACAACTTGTTCAGCCATTCTCCAATTGATGGAAGAGGGATGGTGAATTAATCCATGCATGGGATAATTGCTTGCATGCCCGTAACAGAAACAATGGTAGTATTGATGTGATGATGGGGCCAGAGAAAGAGGAAGAAAAGGAAGTGGACCAGGACAGGATATATCTCAATGTGACTTGAATAGATGGCTACATGGGATGTGAAGCATGGTCTGGTGCTCTGGAACCGGTTAGAAAGAATCAGCAAATTGTCAGTAATAGAGATACCTACTCTCCTTAGGAGAGAAGGCAGGAGCTGCTTGTGGGACCAGGAGAGGCATTATAAAGAGAGTGATGCTTAAACTGAGTCTTGAAGGGAGCTCAGGATTCCTAATGGTGGGAAGGAGAAGGAAGTGCATTTCAGGAAAGGGGGAGAGGGGGAGAGCCAGTGCAAAGGCTTGGAGACAGGAGACAGATTGCCTTGTG
>NC_058130.1:183060633-183098297 GCF_016433145.1 Gracilinanus agilis | reverse complement strand
CCTTCTAGCCTTTCTTATCTCCAAACTGTAATGGTGAGCACAAAACACTACCGAGTAGGAAAAGCGTTAGGATGGTTGTGCTGCATTTAGCTTGTACTACTAGCTTGAAGAGAGCTGATTGTGAAGTTTTCATTGTGAGCATTTATACCTCAGAAATTGTCAAAGGCTGCAAGTTGGGTCTTAATATTTTTTGTTGTTATTGACTTCTAGATTTAAGGAAGTGATGAGGGAAATGTTAATAATGCTCATTAAACTTTAAAACCATGGCCTTGGTCTACCTAAATATCTGAATGACAGGTGTGAAAGGGAATTTAGGAAAGAAGAAAAAGGTTTGCAGCAAAGGAGAATGGAATTCCCATTCCCAGAGCCTAAGTACTCAAATATTCTTAAAGTCGAGTCTCCCCAAGTAAAACCACATAGAGTAAGGAATTCTGGGGGCAGGGCATAGCAAAAAGACTGGCTAACCCAGAATCTCATTTCAAATGGAATGAAAAAGGAGTTTTGAAGGACTCACATTCTATCTTCCACTTTACTGAATCCCCAGTTTCCTTCAAAGCTCAGCTCAGACACAAATCTTCAACTGGAAATGATTTTGGAAATCCAGCTGGACTCCCTCATTTTACAGATTAAGAAACTGAGTCCCAGCAAAGTCTAAAGTCACATAGGTAGGAAATGCCAAAAATGAATCTGGGTCTTTTGATTCCAGTCAGTGTCTTTTCTACTGCTGGGAAGCCTTTCCTGATATATTTGCTGACTGCTAGTGCCCGTCTGTCCTCCTTTCCCCCCTTTAACTTGAGTTTTATTTGAATCTATTTAATATACATTCATATATGTAGATGTTGTCTCCCCTGCTTGAATATAAGCTGCTTGTGAGCAGGGGCTGTTTTATTTTGGCTTTGTATCCTTAGCACCAAGCGTAATGCCTGGCATATAGTAGGTGTTTAAGAAGTTTAAGAAAAAGTTTAAGAAGGTGTTTGTTAATTGATTAATTTTTTCTATCACTAATCTCTAACCCCAAAACCCAATTGGACCCAGAATCCTAAAGTCATCCCATAAGTCAATAACAATTTGAAGACCAGATGGGCCAGTGGCCAGCTTTATATCTATTCATGGGACTGAAGCTTGAGGACAGAGTGGGAGGGGGTCCTCCTCTCTTAGTTTGTTCCCATCTGCATCTTTAAAAATGCCTTTTTTGAAGGCTCCCCATCCAAATCAGCTCAGCAGAATATGTCTTCCAATTTCTCCTGCTTGGAGTTTTAGCCTTGGCACAGAGAATGGAAAAGACCACACCTTGAAGCCTGTATTCCATTATCCTTTGAGGATTATTGGACAACTAACTCAGGTCACAATTTGCCATCTGCTGACAGAGTCCCTGGTAAAAGAATAGGTTTCTTAATTAGGAAGAAGATAGAGAGTAGTGATTGAAAACAGTTACCATCTGCCGTTGGCTCTTTGGAGCAAGGGGGGGAGACAGAGAGGGGAGATTGAGTTGGTGACCTCAATTTGGTTTGATGTGAAGCAGCCTTCAGGTCTAAACTAAAGAGAGACAGAGAGATGCCCTTGATGACTACTTCAGCAGAGGAATAAAGGTCTTTGCAGCCCAGGCCTGGGAAATGGCCTCTCAGTCTTCTCCAGCAGAGGCTGATCACCATTATCAGCAGGAAGTCTGTAGTCATTCAATAGTAATTGAACATCATCTGTGTGCTCCCAGCAAAGATGGGCAGAGGGTACAGTCAGAGCCCGTAATCAGCACTTTACCAATCGGAGCCTGGTTCCTTCTCCTTTCCCTACTGACTTGCCTAAAGGACTGAAGGATGCAGAAGTGGAAAGAAAGGGACTTTAGATATCATCGGTTTTGGCATCATTATTTTATAGATAAGAAAACTCGGTACTAGATATTGAAGTAATAATATATACTATAAATATGATATGTACTCTACATAACTATCATATTTATATTATTATATAATTTCTATTTATAATAATATATCTACAGTTATATTTTTATGTGATATGTAAATTTAATATATACTGTAAAGAGATATAAAATATCTCCTTTATATATTATAAATATTATATTTATCATATAATTTGTTATAAATAATATAAATATATTTACTATATAAATAAAGTAAAATATTCATATAGAAGAAAGCAAGTATTATATATCATTGCTTATAAATAACATGACATATTTATCTGATATATAAATAATAGAAGTAATAATAATAGCATTTATATGTGCTTTAAGATTTACAAAATGTCTTACAAATATCTCATTTTATCTTCTGTAATGAACACTTCACAACAATGCTGGGAGATAGGTGTTATTATTATTCTCATTTTGCAGATAAAGAAACTGAGGCATAGGTCAAGGGGGTTTACCCAGGGTCACATAGCAAGTAAGTTTCATGAGACTGGCTCTGAATACATGGTTTCCTGACTCCAGGTCCAGCTTTCATCTATCTCTAGAACTGCCTAGCTGTCTGATTCAAGAAGAATAGCTATTAAAGCTTAAAATGGCACTCAGACTTTTGGAGCATGCTTGCTAGCACTGCAGAGTTTGCAACATAGTCAGGATTTGGATCCAGGTTTCAAGACTCCAAATCTCCAAATCTCAAGACTCTTTCAACTATGTCCTATTCTCTTTCTCTATACAAACAATTTGTAACATTTCCCCATAATATTTGTATATATAATGTCTAAAGAATAATAGTGTAGCTGTCCAGTCTATCTGGGTGGAAAGATAATACTAAAGCTGATAGGAATAAAAGGACTCCTTCTCTCCTCTGGTTCTCATCTTTGGATGGTGGACATGGCTGGCCCAGTCCAGCCATACCTTCTCTCCTTCCACTGGAAGATTCCTCCCCCTTCCCCCCAGTCACTACTTTAGACTTACTTTTGTGATGAGGAAGTTTGGAGCACCAGGAAGAAGACATCCAGGTAGAGTTGGAGATGTGGATCTGGGTCTTTGGAGAAGGGTCAGGGATGATCAGATAGATTTGAGAATCAACTACATACAAGTAAAGGTTGAATCCATCAGAGTAAACATTTCCAAGGAAAAGGATACAGAGGGAGAGAAAAGGACCATGGAGAAAACTTCGGGATCATCTGACTTAAGGATTTTAACAAGTAGATTGTGGAAGAGACAGAGGTGGTGTATAGTTTAGTTCTGTAGGAGGATACCTGGGTGAATGTGTGTTGTCCAGAAGGAGGGAGGAACAATGGTATTAAATGTTATAGAGGTTAAAGAAGATGAGAACTGCAGAAGACACCACTGGGGATCTTTGGGTGAACAAGAGTAGGAGAACAATAGGGCAGAAGGCACAATGTTGGGTTGAAGAAAGAATGGGTGATGAGTAAGTGGTGACATGGGGTGTAGACAATTTTTCTTGAGATTCGATAGTTAAAGAGAAGAGAAATTAGCTAAGAAGGCAATCAGGAAGGCTTTTATTATTTAAAAAAATTTTTTAGGAGTGGAGAAACCTAACTACATTTGCAGACCTAAAAGGAGAGAATGATGGTGCATGAAAGAAAGAGGATGACTGCTATAGCAAGATACTAGAGATAACAGAATTCATAGATTTCAAAAATCAGAAGGATTTTTACTCATAATCTAAGTTATCCTTATACCCCTCCATTCGATTTGTAGATAAAGAAGTCAAGTTCCAAAGAAGATAGATGATTTGTGATGATCGTCAGTTAAGTGATGGGAGGGTATAAATGGTCAAACTCAAACAGAAGGAGCTGCTAAAATTAACCTGCTTATCATTTCTTATGTGCCATTACTTGTTTAGCTATTAGCCAACTGATGGACATCCCTCAAGTTCCATTACTTTGCCACCACAAAGAAAGCTGCTATAAATATTTTAGAACATACATGAAATTATAAAAAGTGAAACTAGGAGAAACAAAAGAACATATATGGAAGTATATGATAATAGATGTTTAACGCAGATCAAATTGCTTACCATTCCCAAGGTGGTGGGAAGGGAGGAAGACAATTTAGATCTTATTTCAGAAAATGTATATTGAAAATTGTTATTATATGTAATTGGGAAAATAAAATATCTTTGAATAAAAAAGAGAATATAATATAGGACAATAGAAATATTGTTTGAAGAATGTCTTGGGTATCCAGAGAAAGATCAGATAAATAGAAATAAACAAGACATCTTTTTATATATACAAAGTTTTTTTTTGTTTGCTTTTTCTATTTTTTAAACCCTTACCTTTCATTTTAGAATCAATACTATGTATTGGTTCTAAGGCAGAAGAGTAGTGAGGGCTGGGCAATAGAGGTTAAGTGACTTGCCCAGGGTCACACAGCTAGGAAGTGTCTGAGGTCAGATTTTGAACCCAGGACCTCCAGTCTCTAGGCCTGGCTCTCAATCCACTGAGCCACCCAGCTGTATCCTGTACACATAGACCTTTTTGATAAATGATGCCTTCTCTAGTATAGAGAGAGGAGGAAGAATGGGAGGTTTCATGTAACAATTTTTTTTAATTTTAAAGAAAAAAGAAAAGGGACCATTAACCTATAAATAAGTGTCCTTGCATTATATACTGACTGAGAAAACCACGTTACCATTATTTATAGTTCTATTATATTTTTATTTTGTTAAATATTTCCCAATTACATTTTATTCAGAGACCTCCTTGTGGCCCTATTTGACACCTCACCTCTGAGTAAAAGCATAGAACTTGGAGTCAGGAAGAACAAAATTCAAATCCTTTCTCAGTTATTACTTGTCTCAGTTTCAGTCTCTTCATCTGCAAAATGGGGATGATAACTACATGTGCCCCATAGGCTTTTTATATACAATAATTAGACAATGTTAATATACTTTATAAATTCTAGGTATTATTATTATTATTGATACAATTTTTAATTAGTAGCATGGGACTTGATCACTGGTTTCCCTAATTTCAGGTTGAGTATCCTTCTTACTTTTCTTTTTTTTATTCAAAGATATTTTATTTTCCTAATAACATGAAATAACAATCTTCCACATATATTTTCTGAAGCTATTAGATTCAAATTATCTCCCTCTCTCCTTTCCCTCCACACTCTTGGAGATGGTAAGCAATTTGTTCTGGGTTATACTTGTATTATCATGAAAAACATACTTCCATAGTGGTCATTGTTGTAAGAGAATACTCATATAAAACCCAAACCCCCAAATAAAAACACAAATAAATTAAAGTAAAAAATTGTATGCTTTGATCTTTATTCTGACTCCAACAGTTCTTTCTCTGGAGTCAGATAGCATTCTTTGTCATAAGTCCATCAGGATTGTCCTAAATCACTGTATTGTTGAGATAAGCCAAGTCTTTCCCCCTTGGTCATCCCACAATATTGTCATTACTGTGTACAACGTTCTATTAGTTCTGCTTATTCTACTCTGCATCAGTTCATGTAGATCTTTCCAACTTTTTCTGAAATCCTTCTACTCATTTTTTCTTATAATACAATAGTGTTTCCATCACCGACATATGTCCCAATTTGTTCATCCATTCCTTAACTGATGGATGTCCCCTCAATTTCCAATTCTTTGCCATCACAAAAAGGGCTGCTATAAATATTTTGTACAAGCAGGTACTTCCCCTCCCTTTTTTATCTCTTTGGTATTCATACCAGTAGTGGTATTACAGGATTAAAGGGTATTCACAAGTTTTATAGCTCTTTGGGCATAGTTCCAAATTGCCCTCCAGAATGGTTGAATCAGTTCACAACTTCACCAACAATGCATTAGTATCCCAATTTTCCATATCTCCTACAACGTTTATCACTTTCTTTTATTGTGATTATTGGCCCATCTGAGAGGTGTGAGGTGGTATCTCATAGTTGTTTTAATTTGCATTTTTCTAATCAAGACTGATTTAGAACATTTTTTTCATATTATTTATAGCTTTGATTTCTTCATCTGAAAATTGCTTATTCATATCTTCTGGCCATTTGTCGTGGAGCACTTTTTCTCCAGTAGTGAGTGCTGCCTCAAATACTGCTGTGAACTTCATGTTTATAGCTAGTATTTCCTATTTCATGCATCATCCCTTGAATTGTTCCTGTAATAGCAAGAGGACCTTTTTAGTATCCATTTCCCAAAACTCCACTTTTCACATAGCACTCAAATAGGAGCATTTTTTTTCTGAGAAGAAAAGTTCTTCTCTCGCTTTCTAATGAGAAATGCACTGGACTGAAAACCAGGGAACCTGGGCTTGAGTCCCAGCTCTTCTATTTACATGTGTGATTATGGCCTCAATTTCTTTATCTGTTCAAATAATGAGTTTAGACTAAATGGCTATTAAGTTCTCATCCAGTCTCTGGATCTCTACTGTTATGACTAGGTTCTCTAAGGTTCTCTTCCATCTTAATTCTCTATGATTCTATGACATATTAAAAATTGCAAGAAAAACAAACATGCAAAGAAAGAAAAATGATCAGATAGAGGAGTCAGGGAAACCATATCCCTTGAGAGTCTGAAGCAGATTGTAAGGGATGCCCTTTAGATTGCTGACTTGAGATGTAAGAAGAGGGGATCCTTGATATTTCCCTTTCCCCAAATGTTTTTAGAATGACTTCTGCATGTTGACTCTTCTTTTTTTTTTAATCCTTATCGTCTGTCTTTGAATCATGGGATAACCATGGGATAGAGGACTGGACTGGGAATCAGGAAGATGTGAGTTCAAATCTGGCCTTAGACCCTATCTGTGTGACTTTGAGTAAGTCACTTGATCTTGCTATTCCTCAGTTTCCTCATCAGCAAAAAGAGGATAATAATAGCAACTACCTCCCAACGTTGTCGTGAGGATAAAATAATATTTGTAAAATGCTATATAAATCTCAAAGTGCTATAGAAATGCTAGGTATTGTTATTATTGTCCTTCATTTTCTCTTTCCAGCTCTCTAGAAAGAGAGGGAATACTAAATTTACCAAGTTTTTCACATTTATTTTTCTTCTCAGAAATATTCAAACATTGTTAAGAATGCTTTGTAATATTTATTAATTTGAATTTATACAGCATTCTGATCCTGAAGTATAATGAATGTTTCACAATGTTTACCAACATTTGCAGGACTCAGTCACCCCAGCTTTTTCATGCATATGGCACAGATTTCATGGTTACTCATGAGTTCACTTGCTACAGGATGGTAAACTTTCCATTTTACATTAATTTCCATGATTTAGTCTTTTGCTTTATACATGAATTATGTAAAATACCTTTGCACAGTTCTGCTGGGATGTGAATGTGGGAGATACTGAAAAACATGGATGGAAAAATATGGATATTTGGGCCAAATGCCAATTCTTTTCTGAGATGTGGTTTTTTTAATTGTTTAGAATCATAGGATTTTACTGCTAGAAGGGTCCATAGGGGTCAGCTAGTCTAATCTCTCATTTTAAAAGTAAGGAAATTGCAGCTCAAGGAAATGAAATAATTTTCCCAGGTCACAGAGGATAGTAATCATCAGAGAATAGATTTGAACCTAGGTCCTTTGACTCTTTTCACCAAATTACTCTGCCTTCCCAGACTAATTCATTCATTAGTTTTTAGAGTTTTATTGTTGCCTTTTGTTTTTATATATTATATTTTTCATTAACTGTACCCCAAACTCCACCCCTTATCCCAACCAACCCTTCCATGGAACCCAGAAAAACAAAGAATAATAGTTAAGCTGTTAAGGAAGCAGTGATGCCTGACTACTGAGTCTACCACATTCCATGATCACAGTCTCCACTTCTCTCCCAAGAAGAAGTGTTTCATTATCACTTCTCCACATCCTCATCATTTTACAGAAGAACAAAATAGGCAATAAGAGTTGACAGAGGTTGGATTCAAGTCTAGTCTCCTAATTCCAAACCCAGTGGTATTTCCACTATACCAAGTTTATTCTAAAGGCAAGTCAAAGCTCACATTGCAAAACGTATCTATTCTGCCACTCTTCCAGGCCATCTTTGTTTTTTGATTTGCTTATCCCTTCTCCTCTTCCATCACCACTGAAGTACCAAGTACAATCTCTCATTATTACTTATTTTTACCTTTTAAGAGTAAAAAAATTCCTAGCTCTTAAAACTACAAGGGATTGCCTGGTTCAGCCCCAACTCCTTTCCCCAAGTTAAGTTGTTACTATCTCCATTTTTACAAATGAGATGACTGAGACAATAAATTATTTATCCAACTTCCCGTAAGTGATAGCTAGTAAGATTGTGTTGTGGAGAGAACACCAGATTCGGACTCAAGACCTGTTCGTTCTTACTACCTGTCTGATCTTGGGAAAATTCCATCTCTTCTTTGGGTCTTTGATCCTCATAGGTGAAATGAGGGGGCTGGACTAGAAGATCTGAGTTCAAATGTGGCTTTATGACATGGGGCAAGTCACTTGAACTCTATTTGCCTTTTTCCTCATCTGTAAAAGGGGAATAATAATACCATCTACTTCCTGTAAGGATCAAATGAATTGTAAAGCAAATAAAGCCTGGCACACAGGAGGTGCTATAGTCACACTCTTCTCTTTCTTTAAGGTTCTTTCCAGGTCTAGATTCTTGATCCCATGATGGGAACTAGACCTGAGCTAGATCTCCTGTCTCAGAATTCAGGGTTCTTCCCACCACACCAAGCTTCCTGTCTCGCCATCTTCTTTTTCTCCTTCTTAAAAAATGAGCTTTTCGATGAAAATGCTCTGTAAAGCGATAGTTTTGTTATAGCCAAGCTTTCCGGCCTCATCTACGTTAATAGGTTCCGCTGATGGGTCTGTTGTGTTCACCTTGAGTCAATCATACAACAACGGCTAACTTCCTTCCATCAGCCTGTGTTGCAAGTGCATGGAGGCTTAGGCTCCCCGCCATTGTGTCGAAGTGGTTCTTGTAAGCTCAACATTCCCCAGTTGGCCATCGAGAGTGAAGGGAGATAGCCGAGCTATGGATAGTGTACAGAGAGGAAGAGTCGCAGAGCCACATGCTGTTTGGTTGGGAAAGATTCCAGAATATACCATTGGTCAGTCCAGTCAGGAGAGTTAGATGAGCTCCGATAAGCCCTCCTTTCCTCCGCCATTCCTGGACAGGAAGCCCTTAACCTCCCACAGGAAGTCAAGTCACTCTAGCTGTTGTCACTTCCAAACTGTTCCTCCTCTGCCTTCTGCCTGCTTGAATCCTTTCCCTTGAGTTCCTACTATGTGCCTTACAGACCGCCTTCCATTTCTCTTAAATCTTATCCTTTTCCCATGACATTTCCTCCCTCTGATCATTTGAGTAAATTTGTTAAAGACAAATTTCTTATATGATCACTAGTAAATATACAAATTCCCCTTATTGTAAACTTATCTTATTATACTTACTGAAAATAATACCCTAGAGCTGGAAGAGATCTCAGAGGCCATCCAGCCCGACTCTCCTCTCTCCGGAGTTGAGGAAAGGGAGGCATAGTGGGGGCTCCAGTGACTTGCCCAAGATTGTACTGGACTCATTGAAAAGGAGAAAGTCCTTAAATACAATAAAATATTTATTTATTTATTTTTAAACCCTCCCCTTCCACCTTAGAATAAATACTATGTATTGGGTTCTAAGGCAGAAGAGCCACAAAAGGCTAGACGATGGGAGTTAAATGACTTGCCCAGGGTCACACAGCTAGGAAGTGTCTGAGGTCAGATTTGAACCCAGGACCTCCCATCTCTAGTCTTAGCTCTCAATCTGCCCAGCTACCCAGGTGCCCCAGTCAACAAAATATTTATAACAATACTTTTTGTGGTAGCAGAGATCTGCAAATAAAATAGATACCCCTCACTTAGGGAATGGCTAAACAAATTATGGAATGTGCATGTAATAGATTATTAATAGGTTGCAGGAAATGAATATAGAGAAGCATGGAGAGAGAAGCATGTACTGATTCAGAGTGAAGTAAATAGGGTCAAGAAAACACTACATACAGTGACTAACAGCAACTTGAATGGAAAGAATAAACACAAAACAATCGTAGTGAATGTTGCAAAATGATAAAAAGCAAGTTAACCCCAACGGAGAGATACCTGAAGAGAACTTGCTTTTCCCCTCTCCCCAAACAACCACTTGCAAGCATGCTCCTTTGCAGAGATGGCGGGGCCTATGGGTGTGAAACTTTGTATGGATTTCTGGATCTTTGGGGCTTTATTGATGAGTTTTGCCAATTCTTTTCTTTTTTTTCTCCATTTTTTTCTTGAAAAATATTCTTTATTGTATAGGATAGCTCTCTAGTAGGGGAGTGAGAAAGATACATGGAAAAATAAAAAAACAAAAGTTCTCAATAAGAATTTATTTTTTAAAATAGGAGATGATTTGAACCCAAGTCCAAAGCTTCTTCTGCTGCCCTGTGCTCACTCATTTAAGGGGCCACTAAGTGAGACACATAAATCTGTGTCCCCCAAATAATCAGTCTTCATTGTTTATCCTTACTAAAACCTTAGTTTTGCTCCGGCTCAGAGAGTAATACCCTCTGTCGAGGGTGTCTACTTTTCTTTTCCAAATGACATTTCATTTAATTGAAGTGCAGACAATTTTTTTTTTTTCCATCAGGGACCTAATTAGCTCTGTTAGTGATGGAAAGTGAACTGTGATGGGCAGTCCAGCTCATGCCCAGGTTAATGAGGCAGGCATTCAAAGCAGAAAAAAAAAAAAGCTCTCTTTTGTAAGGAGATATTGAAATCATAGGATGGAGAGGGGAAGCCGAGTAGAAAATGAATTGCGGCTTTTAAAAACTCACAGCCAAGGAAGGAAGTATTAGCTCTAAAAAAATGAACTGCTTACCTCTTCCTTAGGCCACAGAGGAACAGAACAATCGAAGCCTGAGGTAGATGGTCTGCTTGTCCTTTCCTTTGCCTGTGGTTAAGGTCTTACCATTCTAGAGAACTGAGAATCTTTTTTTTTTTTTTTAAAGACAGAGTAGAGTCCGTGTCTTAACTTGGTCACTAATTCAAAGACTAATCACGTTTTATCAGAAAAGGAATTCTGTAAGTCATATAAGTTCTTCAAACTTTAATTTTAATTTAATCTTACTTTTAAAAAAATTTAAATTTTCTGTTTTATTCCAGTAACAAATCAATACATAATTAATTTTTATTAATTTATTTAAAAATATTTTTCCATGGTTACATGATTCATGCTCTCTCCCTCCCCTCTTTCCTCCCCTCTCCCTGAACTGACAAGCAGTTCCACTGGGTTAAAAATGTAATGTCACTCAAAACCTATTTCCAGATTGTTCATTTTTGTAACAGAGTCATCTTTGAAAACCAAACCCCAAATCTAATACCCATATAAACAAGTGATAAATCATATGTTTTTCTTCTGCGTTTCTACTCCCACAGTTCTTTTTCTAGAGGTAGATAGCGTTCTTTCTCATAAGTCCCTCAGAATTATCTTAGATCATTGCATGGTTAGTTGCAAAGTCTATTAGAATATTTTACTTTTTCTAGACTGGGTTTCTCTTTGTTACTTGTGCTGGGGATGCAGTGGTCCCTCATGAGCCAGATCCCACTGCTGATTGGTCACGGAAGCGTTGACTGCTCTGTTTCTGACCCGGGCTTGTTTGCCCCTTCTTAGGCAATTTGATGCCTCCCCCCATCCCCAAACCCCTTCCAAGGTCTCACCATTATTGGTCCTTGGTTTAGAGCCAGGACCAAGTCATCTGCAGAGCTCCCATGGCTCAGAACTCCTGAACTCCAGCAATCCACCAGCCTAGCTGTCCCCAGGAGCAAGGCTTCCAGGTATGCACCACCATACCTGGCTACACTCTGGCTAGATCATAATAGTGAGCATGGATATTGTTATAAATAAAGGAGAGGGTAAACAGGATACTACCACTCTTAATTGGGTGACAGTAGTGGTGGTTCAGATACGTGGCTAGTGCAAGATCACCTTAGTCTTGCCACTTAGCTAGATGTTGTAACACCTCCCTCCTTTATAACAGTGCCCAGGCAGGATCCTTCAGGTCAGTGGATGGGTATCCCTTTCAGGTCCCACCTGGGGTTGACTAATGGTGGATATTGGGCTCTATCAGCCTTGGACACATTTATCTGACTGCGTTTGCTCCCTTCCCAGAGAAGTGATGAAACAACCACTCCAGAGAGGTACTTGAAGAGTTTATATATATTTGGCAAGGAAGGAATGTTTTGGAAATGGGAAGAGGAATAGGAAACCCTAAACTAATCTTTGATAATATTAATCCCTCAGGACTGTAGGCAGGTGAGTGATTCTGGCTTGTTCTTAAGCTCCTCTGGCTCAGCCTGGCCACAGCCAAACCAGAGCAAGCAAGCTGTTGTTTGATGTCTCTCAGCTTCTTCTTCTTGCCAGATGTTATGCCTTTCACAGCCTTTAGGAACCCCTTTCCACCCTCTTCTTCTTCTCCTGCCCACTTCCCAGATCCCTCCCAGGCCCCGGGATTCCTAGATACCTAAGGATGGTTTGGATACCTAAATATCTAGGGGACAGAAGAATAGGAGGATTCACGGTCTGGATACAGGTTGGCAAATGTCATTGAAGTTCAGACAGGAGTTCTTGCAAGGTTGAGCCAAGCAAGCCTCAGATCCCAATAGACCAGGGTCTACAGATCTCAGGTCCAAAGGAAAAGGAAAAGACTCTCTGTCAGGGGCTGCCGGGGTATTTATACCCCCGCTGGCCAACTGCTTTCTCCCCAGTCCTCATGGCCTCTGGGAACATTCTGAGGTCCAACAGTCTTCACCTGTCAATCAAGGTGGGACTCAGCTCCCAGAGTTTCAATATGACAATATTGCTTCAAGGGCTGAGAGGCATTTTGCGGTATTATCTCATTTGGTCCTCACAACAACACAGCGAGGTAAATGCTGTTATTCTCCTCATTTTATAGATGAGAAAACAGGAGATGAATGACTTCCTCAGGATCCTACAGAGAGTGACTGAGGCAGGATTTGAATAAGTCTTCCTGACTCCAATTCAGTGTAAATTCTGGAAATGAAATTTGAGTCGAGGTTTCTCCAGATTTTGAGTCCAGCATTCCTCCACTAGACCACTTGGCTCTTGGACATAGAGAGATAGCCATTCTTGCTATAATAATAACAATGACAATAATAATAGCAACAATAACTAGCATTTCTATAGTACTTTAAACATTACAGAACATTGTATAGATGTTATTTCTTGATTTTTGTAGAAAAGTTACTCACTTTTATATTTTTTAAATTTTTAACCCCTACCTTCTGACTTAGAATCAATATTGATTGATTACCATTCATTAGTATTGATTCCAAGGCAGAAGAGCAGTCAAGGCTAGACCATCAGGATTGAATGACTTGCCCAAGGTTTCACAGCTCAGATCAAATTTGAACCCAGGACTTCCTGTCTGTAGGGTTGGTTCTATCCACTGAGCCACCTAGCTGGCTCACAGGCTATTATTTTTTTCTTTCTTTCTTTTTCTGAAAATAAAAAATTATTTTCTTTTTTATTGTCACGCAAACCCCAGTTCCATATGAGTCATTATTGTAAGAGCAAAGTCATACATAGCCCAAATCCCAAAATAAAACCATAAAATACACTGATATGAAAGATGATTCCAACAGTTTTTCTCTGGAGGCAGATAGCATTCCCCCTCGTAAGTCTCTCAAGATTGTCCCAGATCCTTGCACCAGCTATTCATTTTGAACAAAAATTAACAAACAAAAATCTTGTAAGGGGTTTACAGTAGGGCTATTATTATTTTTCTTATTTTTAGACAGGTAAGAGATACAGTGGACAAAAGCATTGGGCTTAGAGTCAGAACAGTCCGAGCTATGTGACCCTGAACAAGTCACTTAATTCGTTTATCTCAGTTTCCTCAACTGTAAAATGGAGATAGTAATAGCGTCTACCCCCCAGAGTTGTTATGACAGATGAAATAACTGTAAAAAGCATTCAGCACAATTCTTGGCATGGACTCAGCGCTATATAAATGCTTATTTCCTCCCGTCCTTCTCCCAACGAGCACCAATTAGTTTCCCATTTTACAGATCCTAAATGGGTCCTTGTTGGACATAAAGTCCAGCACCCTCATTTTATAGAAAAAAGAATCTCAGGCCCAGACAAGGGCAGTAACTCAAGGCCAGACGGAGAGCAAATAGCAGCAAGGAGAGTCAAACACCATTTTTCTGGCTCCAGCAATCTTTCCGTTTTACTAGGATGCAAGATGAAGCGACTTCCCCAAGGTCCCGCGACGAATGGGGGGCCTGGAGGGCCCTGGCCTCTTTCCAGGCGGCTCGCTCCCACATCCTCTTCTCCAGGGAGGCTCATCATTCAGCCACCCGGCACACCTGCAATAGTCTTACTTTCCTTGATGTTTTCTCCCTGCTCTGATCTCGAACGCTTTGCAAAGTTCCTAAACAATGCCAAAACCCACTCCATCATTTCCTTCATTTGGCTCTTGCTGCGAAGGGGATTCACTCCTTATTCCTAGAGGGGGATCTGTTTTGTTTCAAAGAACTATTTTCCGGCAGAACTCATTTTTGACCTTTGAATTTGCATGCACAATTCTGCCTTATTTTGAAATTAGACTGTTGCAGCCTCAGGATGACTCAGAAGGATGGAGAATTAAAGGCCTAAAAAATCTGCCCCTTCTGCTGGAGGAGGGATGATTATTTTTGAAGGCTTCCAGGTCCTCCCGGGACCAAAATGCTCCCTGGTGTTGCTTGGCATATTATTGCACCACATACAAAGAGGCCCTGAGTTTCACATATTTAAAGTGAAATTTGTTAGACTAAAATGAGAATGAGTTCAATCCAGCTCAAAGGTGTTGCCACTTCTGTTAACAGACATTTTCCTTTGCAGTTAAACCCAGTCTCCCTAACTTGTTTGTTCCCCCCTACTGTCCATTCTGTCTCTTAAATAATAACTAAGTAATCCTCTTCACAACAAAGGGCATCACCCACAGGGGCCCATCATAGACTTTTTTTTTCCATTTTTTTTTTTAAGCTTTTACCTTCCACATTAAAATCAATACTATGTATTGGTTCTAAGGCAGAAGAGAGGTAAGGGCTAGGCAATGGGGGGTCATGTGACTTAGCCAGGGTCACACAGCTAGGAAGTGTCTGAGGCCAGACTTGGGCCTAGGACCTCCTGTTTCTAGGCCTGGCTTTCAAACCACTAAGCTACCCAGCTCTCCCCAGGCTTATTATTTTTTTAATTAGGGAGATTCTCTTTATTTAAATTTTTAAAAATAAAAATATAAAATTTTAAATTTTAAAAATAAAAATATAAAATTTAAATTTTTAAAAATTAAAATGTAAAATTAAAAAATAAAATATATTACCATGTTGCATGTTAACATGTTTTAATGTTATAATATATGATATATATGTGATTTGTTTTAAGTATATAATAAATATGCTTATCCAAGAGAAAAGTTTTCATGTAAGTCCAAAAAAATCTCTCTTGTTCTTTTTTCCCTTCCCTTCCACTCTTCCCTCCTCCCCAAGACGTCAGGCAATATGATATAGGTGGCACATATATAATCATATAATATATATTTCCCTATTTAACACATTATGAATGAATATTACTTACACTAGAGAAAAAAATTAATGGAGAAAATAAAGTGAAGAGTGGTGTGTTTTAATCTGCATTTAGAGTTGGCTAGTTCCTTCTATGACAATATGACTTATGCCTAAGGTGATCAAGGGAAAAGGAAAAGAATCTCTAAAATATTTATAACTTCTAAATTTTTATATTTATTTATATTTATAACTTTTAATATTTTAATATTTAATTTTTCATCACGAGTCCCTTGGCATTGTCCTGGATCCTTGCCTTGCTGATAATAGTTAAGTCATTCACAGTTGATCACCATTCATTATTGTTGTGACCATGGACAACATTCTCCTGGTTCTGCTCACTTCATCTTACATTACTTCATATAAGTCTTTTTTTTTTTTTTTGACCCAATAATACATCTACTAGGGTTATTTCCTAAGGTCAGTGATGGGCAAACTACAGCCCGCGGGCCAGATGTGGCTCCCTGAAATGTTCTATCCGGCTGTGAGACGTTATTTCTAATCTGACGAACACAATGAGTAGGATGTAATACGATAAAACTTCGAAAGAGACAGATGAGCATTTCCTTTCCTTTGGCCCCCTCTTTAAAAAGTTTGCTCATCACTGCCTAAGGTGATCAAGGGAAAAGGAAAAGAATCTCTAAAATATTTATAACTTCTAAATTTTTATATTTATTTATATTTCTAACTTTTAATATTTTAATATTTAATTATATATTTCACACATTTATTTGTTTTTATTATTTATTTTAAATATGTGTATTATAATAATATAATATTTATTCCTAATATTTATATTTTTATATGTATATCATATAAATAAAACTTATTTATATATATAAATATTTATAACCTTCTAAAATATTTATAACTGCTCTTTTTTTGTGGTGGCAAAGAACTGGAAACTGAAGGGATGTCTATTGGCTGGGGAATGGCTAAACAAGTGGTGATACCTGATTGTAATAGAATCCTTTTGTACCATAAGATAAACAGGAGGGGCCGCAGGTTTCTTAAACCTTGCTTGTAGGGATTCAAAGAAACAATGAAAGGATGGGCAGAGGGAGCCCCCTTCTTCTCTCTCTTGAATAAATTCTGTTCAACCTGGATAAATGGAAAGGTTAACATTGGAAAGAGGTCCTGACCACATTCTCCCAAAGTCATATAATTCCTGAGAAGTGAGCCTTTATCCATGTCTTTTCTTTATCCTTTTCTATTCTAGGTACATGGAGTTCACTTCAATATTGAGTTTTTCAGAGAGAGAGAGAGGCTGAGCCAGAGGAACCCATGAGAGCAGGAATCTCGGCATGTTGCAGCATGGTGCAATCGTGGGACCATGATAGAGGGAGAAGAGAGCACAGACTGAAAGCTTATAGTCTGATGTCTAAAGAGGTACGACCTGCAATCAGACAGGGATGTTCTTCTGTCTCGGTTCCTTTCACAGTGTAGTTGCTGCAATCTTTCTCATAATCTATTAGCAAGTCACCTAATTGGCAGAGTAACTAGCGCATTGGTATTGGAGTTTTGAAGCCAAATATGAATTCAAAATACATCGCTCTGGGCTGGGACTTGGGGCAAGTCTTTTTATCCTCTATTCCTCAGTTTCCTTGTCTATGAATTGTGTATGTGAATAACTCCCAGGGTTGATATTAGGATAAAGTGAGATAATATTTCTGAAATTCTCTACATACCTTCAAATAAATGTTTGTTAGTAATGTTTGGCTCTTCCTGACCCTGGGGACCAATAGTATGCCAATACCGTCTATGGGGTTTTTGGATAAATATTACTGGAGTTGTTTGCCATTTCTTTTTCCAGTGGATTAAGGGAAAACAGAGGTAAAGTGAGTCACACAACTAGGAAACATCTGAATCTGGATTTGGGCTCAAGTCCTCCTGACTCTAGACCCAGCACAGAGCGTCTTGCTGCCTCTCACGATATAAATGAGATCACATTTTATGTGTAGGAGGATATGTTTGTGATTTTGAAGTATTGTAACTAAGTGCCTCTAGGAATAGAATTGAATTGATATTTCATGCTAGAGAATATGTTCATGCACACACACATTTACACATGGCCATGTTAGTAATGGAGACTCCTTTTCCCAAATTAGAATCGATGTGCACTGCAAGTTTATTGCCTAGCCCCAATGGTTTATCTATGGGAAAAGCATAAAAGCACCATCATCAAAAAGCCTTTGTCCTCTTAGTTGAGAAAACAGGCCAAGGCCCTTCTCCTAGCACCAACTGAGAGATTTAGAGACAGAAAAAGCTCCCTGGAGACACTTTCCAATTATTTATTTTCCTGCCCATATATAGACTCTTAATTGGGTCTCAGTTGTTTTTTGCTTTACATCTTTAAACCTAACTGAAAAGTTATCCTTTTGTCTTCACCGTTATGATTCCTTTGCCCTAGGAAGTAGCAGATGAGAGAGAGTTATCCTTAACATAAATCAGAGCTAGGACTTTTCATGTACAAAAGGAGAGAGCTGGGAAGTCGTCTTTGGAAATTTTAAATGGCCTTCCCTCTTTCTTATCTCCCTCACCCCTACTTAGTTGTGCAGGATGCAAATTCAGAAATTTGGAGTGCCCTCACCCTTTGGTCTTCACCTCTCTCTCCTCAGGCCTCTGTGGGCTTAAACAGAACGTTCTTTGATAAATTTCATTTGGACACCTACATTTTGTAGGTGGATTTTTTTTCCCTTTATCTTTTGGTATAGGGGCTTATCTACCACCAAATCTTTTACTTGGAGACATTTTCTACCAAATGAAGGAATTATGGTGGGTGGGAGAAAGGGATCAATTATCCTTCTTATTTTAAGAAAAAATAAAAGGAAATGATGGTTGTTCAATGAGCAGCCCCTTTTGGTGGGGCTAATTTAATGAGCCCTCCAGACACTGCCTTTGTCTTCTCATAGCCAGAGTATGTATACTTTATAAAGATATTTTATTTTTCCAATTATATGAAATAACAATTTTCCACATGAGTTTTCTGAAGTTAAAATAACCACATTATTTTCTTCCTTCTCTTTCCTCCCCAATCCCATATATGTTAAGCAATTTGATCTGGGTTGTATGTAAACTTTAAACAATGAGTTCCCTTAAAGATGTTTGTTAAACAAAAATAGGGAGAGGAGCAAAAATCTAATCACATTTTAAATTTCCTAGCAAATCTGGTTATTTGAAAGAGGCCTGTGGATTAGCCTGATTCATTTTGTAAACTCAAATTTTTATATGCTATTTCCTTAAACAGGAGAGCACTTAAAAATGTATGTTTATCAATAATTTTGCAGAGAATTTTCTGAAAAAAAAAGTCTAAGGAGATGATATAGGATGTAACATGATGGACTATGGCCCAGTGAGTTCAAGATTTAGTAATAGGCATCTAGTTGGCCTTTCTCTGAAAATCTAATTAAACTCCCAGCAAACCTAGGGCTATTTTTTCCTGGGGTCCTAAAAGGTAACTGAAAAAAAATTAGTTATGTTAAGATTCAGAGGCTACAGGTTGGTGGTACATTGCTCTCTTCTTAGGGTGCTGGTTCTCTTCTAAAGCAATGTGACCTTTTGTACTTATTCCCTAAAAAGGCAACTTGTAAAAGAAATCGTGCTGGTTGGATTGCCAGAGGGTCATGGTTATCCACTTAGCATTGATGTGGAGTTAATAAAATGTGTGCAGCTGGAAATGTGCTCAATTTAGATTAGATTCTTAGGAAGAGAACTCCTCTTCCCTCAAGCTTTTCTACGACTTCCCTCCCCCCAACAACAACTAATTTTTTTTATAATAATATCCATCCATGGAATGGTATATCGAACTACCACAGTAATCCAATCCAACAAACATTTATTAAGTACCTGTAGGTTAGAAAACAAAATGGCAAAAATTCTGAAGGATTACTTTTGTAGATCAACCAGAGGAAAAGAAATGCACATGGTGGAGTGGGTAGGTAACAACATTATTAACTAAGAATGGTACAATAGAGATTAAATGAAGGATATCATCGAGGAAAGATGTGGGAAAGAAAAAGGAGATTGGTCATATATAGTCAGAGCAAAGCATAATTGAGCATTTGTACTCCGTTAATATCCATACTTTCTTTTAAAAACTTTGTATTCAAAGATATTTTATTTTCCCAATTACAGACAATAACAAATTTCCACATGTTTTTTGAAAGCATAAGATCCAAATTATCTCCCTCCTTCTCTTCTCCCTCCCCCTCTCAGACATAGTAAGCAATTTTATCAGGATTATACATGTATTATCAGTATCTGTACTATCTCAAAGAGATTTAGGGGATAATTCCTCATAGATTAGGTGAATCCTTTTTATTCAGGAAGATGTGGGCAAAAGTCATAGGATTTAGAGTGAGAAAGAAACTCAGAAGTCCTTGAGTCCAACCCTCTTGCTTTACAGATGAAGAAACTGAGGCACAAAAGAAAGTTAAGTGACCTGCCCAGGATCACACAGCTAGTAAGCATCTAAGGCAGGTTTTTAAATTCGTCTTTCTGTCTCCCAGTCCAGTACTCTATCTATTATACCACAGAAAAAGTGGAAGAGAAAAGGAATATTTATTTGCACCTTCTATGTTTCTGTGCTAAGAAAGACAATGCCTGACCTCAAGGAGCTTCCATACTAAAGAGAGAAGATAACATATAAAGGGAAGCTAATGGGGCACACCAGGAGGCATGGTGGAGAAAGAAGTCCAGAGATTCAGGAGTAGAACTTGGAGAGGAATGAAAAAGTGAATGAGAATGAAAAAGAACCCAGTTTCCCTTCCTGCCTCTGACACCGATGGCTTCACCTCTCCATGTCCTGAGCACCTCTCCTAAGACTTTAAGTTACAGATAAATTACTAATCTCATCAATGGAAAGTTTTTTCAGTTACAGATGAGTTCCTAATCTGCATCAATGGAGGGTCTTTCCATATAGAGAGTTCCCTACACTGATGAAATCGCAGGTCTAGACTGAAAAAAGAAAACAGTTATGGCAAGTATGGTGTTATGTGCTAAGGAAAACCAAAACAGTCCCTGCCTTCTCAGCCTCAGAGTTCATGCTGGAGTTATCAACCTTTTGTCATCAACAAGTTTCCATCCTCACAGAGAAAATGAAAAATAAATTCTCTCTCTAATTTTCTTTAGCCCAAGATTTCCAAGAGATTCCAGGGCTTAAGGGAGGACAATAACAAGTCCTTTAACATGAAAAGGTGGGGAAATTGCTATTATAATGAAATGGAGATTTGAATAAACTTTTATCTACTCAGCTGAATAGACACCAGGGGATTGGAGAATACCTTCTGAAAAGTAATGAGTCTGTACTTTCAAAAATGGGTCATAGCAGCCACCAGTGAGTGCCCTTGCCTGCCTCTTCCTGCATCAGGGGCTGCCACCTCTATCAGCTCCCACTCGGATAGTCCGCTGCCTCCGCTGCCTCATTTCTCAGGATCAGTCCTTTCTGTTGGCTTCTTCTCCCTTATCTCTCCTTCTCTGTCTCTGACTCTGGCTCTGTCTCTCTCCTTATACTCATGTACACATTCCCTCTCTACTCTGTCTTCTCTCTTCCTTTTTTTTTCTCTTTTTTTCTCTCCTTCTCCCTTTCTCAATCTTTCTCCATTTCCATAGGATCCCAGATCTAGAACAAGATATAGATCTTAGAGGCCACCTAGTCTAATCTCTTCATTTTACAGATAAGGAAACCTAGGCTCAAAGTGACCTGCTCAAGGTTGCAAGATAATGACAGAAGTAAGTCTGAATTCAGGTCCTTTAATTTCAGGGGTTGAACACACTGTTCTCTACTTTACCTTCCCTTTTGTTCACTTTCTGCCCACTTACTCTTTGTGCTTGAATTTCACCTATCTGCCATGAGGCAATATGTCCCAAAACAGTTAATGTTCAAAAGACGTTGAATCAGGACATTTTATTTTATTTTTAAATTTTCATTCTTCTTAAAATTTAAACCCTTACCTTCTGACTTGGATTCAATATTAGGTATCGATTCCAAGGCAGAAAATTGGTAAGGGCTAGGCAATTGGGGGTAAATGACTTGCCCAGGGTCACATAGCTAGGAAATGTCTAAGGCCAAATTTGAACCCAGATCCTCCCAACTCCAGGTCTGATATTCTATCCACTGTGCTACCTAGATGTCCCTGTCAGGTTTTTTTTTTAAAAAGGTAAGTTTTGGCTCATTAAATTATATTGAAGATGGTCCTACAAAGGAGATAGATTACAATGCTTTCAGAAGTATATGCCAGGTTCATAATTCTGAATTGGAACATAATAAAATAAGTCTTAACAATTTATTCTGAGATGATACATTGAAACAACTTGTTCTAAAGTATCTAAAATCAGGGGGAAGCTGGGTTTGAGAGTCAGGCCTAGAGACTAGAGGTCCTGTGTTCAAATCTAGCCTCAGACCCTTCCTAGCTGTGTGACCCTGAGTAAGTCACTTAACCCTCATTGCCTAGTCCTTACCCCCTTCTGCCTTGGGACTGATGATACACAGTATTAATTCTAAGATAGAAAGTAAGGGTTTTAAAATATATACATATATTCATATAAACATATGTAAATATATAAATGATATCAATATATAACATTTTATATAACATATTTTTATATGTTTATGTAATAATTTTATAATTATAATTACATATGTAATATACATATATATAGTTTAAAATCAGAAGGGGAAAAATAACATTGAGTGGGACCTGTTTCCTTTACAGAAGGAGATCTACAATGTCCCTGAAATTCAAGAATAGCATTTATAGCTGATCCTAATGATTCTCGACACCTCTCCCTAATTAAAGCCTGGGACCAAGGTGGCATTTGTCAGTGTGGTAATGGATTCATTATTGTGCAAGTACAAAGTACTACAAGTTTGGCCCTAGCACATATGAGTCGTGAAAGCTCTGCCCTACACTGTGAGTAGGTTTATTAACAATGCTGTTGTTCAGTTATTTTTAATGTGTCCAACCCTTTGTGACCTATTTGGGCCTTTCTTGGCAAAGATACCAGAGTAGTTTTGCCACATTCGTCGTTGGCTCATCTTATAAGGAAATTTGGCCAAACAGGGTTAAGTGACTTGCCCAAGGTCATGCAGCTAGTCAATGCCTGTGGTCACATTTGAACTCAGGAAGATTAAAAATTTAAAAATAAAATGTCCTGATTCAATATCTCTTTAACCATTTTTGGACATAGCCTAATGGCAGATGGGTCAGAACTTCCTGACACTCTCCACTGTGCCACTTAGCTGCCTCTTATTAATAATAATTCATATTTTATAGCACTTAAAGGTTTATAAAACACTATGCATTTATTACTTTATATGATATTCCTAAAGCCCTGTGAAATAAATACTACAGACATTATTATTCCCATTTTATAGATAAGGAAACTAAGGATAACTTGCCCATGGTAACGCAGGTATTAAGTGCTGGAATTCAAATCCTGGGACCTCCTGATTCTAGGTTTCTTATCTTTCCCCTAAAATGCACTTTTTCTTCTGGAGATTTGGCTCTATCCACATGTCAAAAAATCGGCCCCTGGAAAGTTGGAATTCTAGGTGTACACCTTGCCCCAGAAAGGTACGCTCTACAGATTTTCTCAGTTCTTTGGTGCAGCCAATCCAGAAACTTAACTGCCTGCCCATCACCCAGTCTATTTCCTCTAATGCAAGGCTCAAAAAACAAAGATTCCTCTATAGGTCAAAGAAAATGGTATCCTAGCAGAGCTCCCAGAAGGCACTAACACACCACCATAAGCAACACTTCTCTGGTGACTCAAGGAGCTTTTGTCACTTGCTGTCATAAATGGGTAAGAATGCTGGCAAGCATTTGCTCTGATAGTTCTTCTGGCCATCCCTCTTTTTATAGCCTGCCATAGTTCCTTCTCTTCTGTAACCTTCTCCTGGACAGGAAACATTCTGAGTCAGAATAAAGAGGCTGAGATGCTCAGACCATCTACTGTGCAGTAGAGAGTTCCACATAGGAGAGTAATCAATGGGATTAGAAATAAGTAGAGCTAGATTATGGAGGGCATTGGGTGCCTCTCCATAGTGGAGACCTGGAGCTCTACAGACTCAGAATTCTCCTTTTAGCACCTCCAGAGTAAGTTATAAAGACTTGCTACACTGTAAGCTCAACAAGGTAATCAAGGAACTCCATTGATCATCTCCCAGTATATGCAAAGGAGAGTCAAAGAATACACGCATATATGCACAAACATATGGACCAGACTTGTCCTTTCATTGGGAGATTCCAATGATAAATACCCTCTATCAATGTGGGTTGTCACCTTCTCTGTATTTCTAGTCCTAGGTGATTGCCTAGAACACTAAAAGGTTAAGTGATTAATTTTTCCAGAGTCATGGAGTGAGTGTGTGTCAGAGGCGGGACTTGAACTCAAGCTTTCCTGGCTTCCAGATTGTCAAGGCTCCCCTCTGCAGCAAAGGGACGATGTAAAAGTATGTTTTAGGAAGTTTAATCTAGAAGGGCTGTGTAGGCTATAACAGCATAGAGAAAGCTTGGAAGTAGAAAACCTAATTAAGAAACAAGCTAAATAACCCCAGAGAAGGAACCTCTTGCAGGAGTTAGACGCAGAGAAAAATTCTAGCCTCAGTTTTGGTCTGGGTCTTCTCCCTCAACATTGGCTGGAGGAAGACCTTGTGAAGTTTGGAAGGTAGAAGGACTTGTACACTGCATTGGCACTAGCAGTGTTCCTAGGACTATAGCAGCTGGCATCAGGAAGGATCTTACTTCAGGACTCTACAAGATCCCAGCAAAAAAAGCTAATACCTAAGGAGACATCCATGAGAATTACCCCTTTTGTCATTATGTCCTCTAAGGCTGAGCCTTCTTTCTTTCCCCTGAACTCTCTTTATGTGCTTATGAGAGGTCTGAGGAGATGCTTTTTATCAATTATGCCACCACATTTCTAAAAGCTAATTAAATCTGGCTAATAATAAAAAATATAAACAATAAAAATAAATGAATCTGGCTAATGTCAACTGATAGTGGTAGGGGGGAGGACAACAGTGGGAAATCATGAAATACAGAATTAGAAAGACATCTTCCAACCCCTCAGGGCTATCCCTAGATGGAGGGATGAAAAGTAGCTGAATTCTGGGGTTGCAGCCCGCCAGTGTGAGTGGGTTGAGAGTAGCTCTAGATCCTATATGTACTATGCTTGCTTTAAAAAGAAACTTGCCATTGCTTTTCAAGTTTGGAGTTCAAAGGCATGAGTTTTCCAAACTGGCTGTTCTGGAGGCGGTGTGGAAGAAAAATTCCATTTTCCAAGTAAAGAATGAAATTTTATTGGAAAAAAAAATGAAAATTCCTTGCGCAAGAATTTTGCCTCAAATCTAGATTACTATTATTCTGGAAGCTAATTTTAGCTCAATTCTCTTAGCAAAGTTCACCTACTCTGTTCCCTGGATAGGATTCTCTAGCACGCTTGCCAATATGTCCTTAAAGGATTTTCTTGGGAAAGGCATCTTAGAGCTCAGCGAAGGTTTCTCTGTGAGGGTTGACCAACACATCAGGATTATCCCAAAGTTCATACCTGCAAATAGCAAATCACTTAGAATTGGGCAGGTTGTAAGATATTCTTCTGCCTTTCAACAATCCTCCTCTGCTGGAGAGATGACATGTACTCCTCCAGAAAGAATCTGGTTAGTGATAATCACAGATGTTCAGAAAAGATTTTTAAAAGTACAGCTATAGCTTAATCTCATTCCATGAAGATAAAAAAATTTTCAAATCACATATTTAAAAATTTTATTTAAGGCAGAATCCTTTATAATGACTAATATTGTTTGCTAAGAAGAAATGCACCACCTTCCTTTCATTGGAGAGCTTGGGGACCAGGGACATAGAATCTAAATATATTGTCAGACATGGATGTCATATTCCTTGGGGGATCTGCCAATGGGGGGGCCCAAGCCTCTGAGCATGCACAATCTACTCTTCCTGCTGCTGACCCATTTGGAGGCTTGGGAAGCCCAATGATGGAAAGATGTGATGGCATGCAATGGAGGGGCTCTGCCTCACATTCAGAATATATACAGGTATTCTGTTACTATTTCCAATCCCTTTATTAAATGATTAAAAAAACCCTCTTAACTGGCTGCCAAGCCAGAAGTGAGTGTGTATATAAAAGGTGCTTACTTGCTAGCCAAATCACACTTTCTTCCCTGGTAGAGAGAGAGGTACAAGGTACAAACAATGGTGGACCCACTGGTGGGGAGAAGCGTTGGTCCTTTTCTCCCTCAGTTGCCAAGAAGCCTGGAACACATGGTGCTACTCTCTTTCCATCTCTCTTGTGTTTCATCCTTTCCTGGTCTTAAATTAAGGAGCATTGGAGATGAAATGACTTAGCGAGCTTGAAAAAGTTTGAAGAACCACTAGAGGTCTGAGAGCTGGAGACCACCAGAGTGAAGATGGGTGAAATGCAAAGCCCCAAGGAGTGACCTGTGAGATCCAGCCTAGCAAGTGGATTGATCTGCAGGTCCAGATACAGATTTGTTCTGTAGCAAAGGAGAAACTTGTCCATAATCAATTAATTATGCCACACTGGAAGGGAACTTAGTGGGGAAAGTTTAATAGCCTTTGCTGTTCTTCTTAGGAACTGAGGTGGAAGAGGAAAGAACATTCTCTAATTTTGGGGAGTGCGGTGTTTGTATTTCTGTTCATGTTCTCAGTAAATATCCCTTTGTGGAATCTAATAGGTATTAATTTCTTTGTGATGATATGGAGATATTAGTTAAACAATGTTGGGGCACTAATCACTGGTGATGATGTTGGGAAAATGTTCTGAAATGGTGGCTTGAGGACCTTGGTTGGCATGGATACAGCTGGCTCTGATTGGCAGCTCTATGTCTGTAAGCCATTCTGGGTCACAGTTCAAGGACTGAGAAGAGTACTTATGATCAGCCTCAAGGGAGAAGTTCCATTGATTCCTCCTGAAAGAGACGCTAAAATCAAAGTTCTCAGGAACAGTATAGCCAAATTCCAGGGATCACAAGTCTATGCAGGATTGCCACAAACCTTCGATTTGTAAAAAGGCAATTTTTACAAAGTGCAATAAAATGAAGTATTCCTGTATATTCCTATATGGGAAGAGGATGCATGTAATTCCCAAGAACTGAGAAATGAGGAGCAAAAGATTCAGAAAACTTAATTCTAGCTGTGCCCCAGCAAGCCTGTGGCTGGTGAGAGTGAAGAAAAGTGGGAATGGCAATACTTGATTTCTGCTCTCTCAGTTAAGCTTTAGTATATACATCCATCTTCCGGGCTGAAAACTATGCCACTTAAACTGGTTTTCACTGGCACAAGTCTCTACACCAGTTTCTGAGAGTTTCCAGGGATTTTAGAAATTTCTTTTTGGATTCTGGAGATGTGGAATTGAGATTACTACTCATGAGAGGGGCAGGATGTCAGATTGAACTAAAATAGGGGGATGTTCAATAAAATAAATAAAAACACAGCATTTACACAGACAATGTTAATTTGTCATTTTCTAAGTCAACATGTAGAGGGCAGCTAGGTAGTACAGTGCATAGAGTTCTAGGTCTGACATCAGGAAGACTCCTTTCCCTGAGTTCAAATCTGGCCTCAGACATTACTAGCTGTGTGACCCTGGGAAAGTCACTTAGCCCTGTTTGCCTTAGTTTCTTCATCTGTAAAATGAGCTGGAGAAGGAAATGGCAAATTATTCCAGTATTTTTGCCAAGAGAATTCCAAATGGGGTCATGACTGAAAAATAACTGAAAAACAACAAAAAATCAGTATGCCAGGGCAGTTTCTATTTTGAATTTGATACCACTGGTACAGAGGACAGAAAGTACACTTTGGGAGTCAGGAAGACATGGGTTCACATCTGATACATACTGGATGTGTGATCCTGGGCAATTCACCTAATCTTAGTGATCCAAAAAGGTTCTTAAGATTCTAAATTACAGAGTAGTTATAGTTTAATATTGGGAGAGGGAATTTCCTCACTCCCTACATCATCAGTGAAATCACAGCTTCTAAAAATAACAATAAGAAAGATGGAGGATGATAGAAAATGACATTGCATTTTAGGGCATAAAAATAATTTCAAAATAACTCCATTCCATCTGCTCTGGGTCAAAAGTTAGGCATTTTCTGGTGTTACAGGACCAATAGGTCTCATAGGGAACTTCTCATTCCTGAAACTCCTTAGAGAAGATACCTAAAAATTCAAATGATTTCATTTCCTTTATAGTTTTTTTCAAGTTCAGGCTGATTTCTCATCAAGACTTGAAGTGAGGGTCCTTCTGCTCATTTAAACAACACAAATATATTTGTTCTCTCTAAATGAGTGAAATAATTTTTCTCCCTTTAACATAAATGGAATGTGGTGATAAGTCAACCATGATGATGTGTTTTAAGGTTGATAAAGATAGTATATCACAATAACCCTGAGAAATAGCTGCTATTATTTCCCCCATTTTACAGATAAGGGTACTGAGGCAGAAAGTGATTAAGTGACTTTTTCAGGATCCCACAGCTTCCAAGTGGCTGAGGCCAGTCAGGTCTTTCTTGACTGCACGTCCAACACTCTATCCGTTGTTATCACCGAAGCTTCTTCCTTCTCTGAAATTCATTTCCCTCTCTAATTGCATGATCCCTATGATTTATCTTGGCCATTTTGCTATGTTAATATATACACATTTGTTCCATCTGGCTATCAGCCAAGCTGTCCCAGACCAACAACACCACCTGATGACTGTTATAGGGGATCGTGCCTTCTACCGCTTTTCTCTCATTTTGAGGAGCTTCTGCACAATTTTATCTATTTATCTCTTTCCAAACAAAAAGAAGAAGAACTGATTCTGCCACTGTTTGTCTCTCTACTCAATGTGCTGGTTCAAGGTATAACTTTTCTTTCATCATTGTCCTCCCTATCCACTTCTTGTTCACCTTTGAAGCCATGGGTTTTGTTTGGGGCTCCAGGATTTAAAACAACCTCTTATGACAAATGACTTAAAAGTTTTAGCCTAGGGTCAATGGCCATTAGATACACATGAATCTCTTTCAGTGGTATTTTCGGGAGCTCGAGAATACTGGTTATCATTAAAAATCAGTGCCATAAGATCCTTATTCACTGACATAGTTTGTCAAGTCCTCAAGTAGGAAACTACTAAATGTGTGACCAGATGTGTAAATTTCTAGCTTGGTTAAATTTTGTATATTTAAGTTAGTCACCACCATCACCCCCCCCCCCACCACCAAATTTGCACTTTCTATACACAATTAAAAGTATATAAAGCTCAAAATCATCAACATCAATCATATCTTTTTTTTTTTTTCTGGAGATATCTGGTTTTTAAAAGTACTCCTGAGAACAGCCCATGAGCCATTTAAAAGAAGGAAAGAATTTAGCATTTCTATCTTTTTTTCCTTTTTTTTTGGAAGGACAAAGGAGAAGAAACAGAAGAAAGTAAAGTAAAACTTTTACACAGTTTTATTCAGTTCTTAAAGGCTGACAGACTCAATCTGAAATATTTTTCATAAAATAGAGACTTGGCTCTGAGGTCAGCCTGCCATGCTTAATTCTAAGTTCAAGAAGACACACCATAGGATTTCTGCAATAGGGTCCCGATGGAATTTCTTCTTTTTTTAATTAAAATTAAAATTTTAATTTAAAATTTAAAATTTCTTTGTTTATTACATTAAAATACCTAGGTAACTCTCTCTCTTTCCCTACCCTTCCTCCATTAGAGAAGACTTCATTTGGCAAAAAGGTATATCTATATATGAAAATATGTGTTGTTTATTTCTATTGATCAGTTATTTCTGTAGAGGAAATGACATTTCTTCTTCTATTGCTCATTCACACCAAATATACCACTTTTGATTTCATTACCTCTCAGGGGGAGAACTCTGCCCCCATCCCAATATTTCCTTAAATAAAATTAGAATTCAATTTGATTGTAAGTTTAGGAATTCCTGCAAGTGTAATAAAGAGAAATGAGACACAATATGGTTTAGTAATTATCATTGTCATTTGGACTGGATAAGGCCTCCTTTACCCAAAGAGAAAATTTTGGGCAGATTTCAGGGGACTCCACTTGCAATGCTAAGAAACTGAATCACATGCTACTTCATGGAATTTCAGATAATCCCATATGGATCTTGGCTCTGTCATAAATTTAAAATGTCTATTACAACCATGTGCTTTCATAAAGGTGAATATCTGAACCATTCATGTGGCTGTTGTCTATTCTATTCTTGGAGACTAAAAACTCTTCCATCTTCTTTGATAGTTCATTCCAGGGTTTTACCAACACAAGTCAGGAAGCTCTTCCATGTAACCAACCTCAGATCTCTCCTGCTTAAATGTAGGCCTATTTCCTCTAGTTCAAATTTCCATAACCAACTCTTTAGTCTACTAGTACAGCGCCATGTCCAGAGTAGATGCTTAACTTACTTTTATTTTTATTTATTTTTTCTGGGTTATACATGTATTATCATGCAAAACATATTTTCATATTATTCATTTTTGTATGTGAATAATCTTGTAAAACCAAAACCCTAAATCACATACCTAAATAAACAAGTGATAAATCATATGTTTTCATCTGCATTTCTACTCCAATGGTTCTTTCTTTAGAGGTGGATAGCATTCTTTTTCATAAGTCCCTCAAAATTGTCCTGAATCATTTTATCATGTTAGTAGCAAAATCTATCACATTTGATTGTCCCACAATGTTTCAATCACTTTGTACAATGTTCTCCTGGTTCTGGTTATTTCACTCTGCATCAATTCATGTAGGTCTTTCCAATTCTTTCTGAATTCATCCTGTTCATCATTCCTTATAGCACAATAGTATTCTATCACCATCATATTCCACAATTTGTTCAGCCATTCCCCAGTTGAAGGGCATCCCTTTAGTTTCTAATTCTTTGCCACCACAAAGAGGGCAGCTATAAATATTTTTGTACCCACAGGTCTTTTCTCACTTTCTAAATGGGATACAGATTCGATAGTGGTATTGCTAAATCAAAAGGTATGCATTCTTTTACAGTCCTTTGGGTATAATTCCAAATTACTTTCCAGGATGTTTGTATCAATTCACAACTTCACCAGCAATTCATTAGTGTCCCAATTTTGCCACATTCCCTTCAACATTTATTATTTTCCTTTATAATCATATTGGTCAATCTAATAGGTGTGAGGTGGTACCTCAAAGTTGTTTTAATTTGCATTTCTCTAATCAAGAGGGATTAATAACATTTTTATCTGATTATTGATAGCTTTGATTTCTCCATCTGAAAACTGTCTATTCATATCCTTTGACTATTTATCAATTGTGGAATGACTTGTATTCTTATAAATTTGACTTATTATAATTAAGAAATGAGACCTTTATCAGAGAAATATGTTTTAAATTTTTTTGCCTCAGTTTGTGGCTTCCTTTCTAATTTTGGTTGCATTAGTTTTGTTTGTACAAAAACTTTTAAATTTAATATAACCAAAATTATTCATTTTGTACCATGTAATGTTCTCTATCTCTTTTGGTGATAACAAGAGATTCCTTTCTCCATAAATCTGACAGGTAAACTATTCTACATTCCCCTAATTTACTTATGATATCACTTTTTATGTTTAAATAATATATCAATTTTGACCTTATCTTGGTATAAGGTGTGAGATATTGATCTAAACCTAATTTTTGCCATACTGTTTTTCAATTTTCCCAGCAATTTTTGTCAAATAGTGAGTTCTTATCCCAAAATCTGGAATCTTTGGATTTATCAAACCCTAGATTGCTGAGGTCATTTACCCCTAGTCTATTCCATTGATCCATCCTTCTGTCTCTTAGCCAGTACCCGATTGTTTTGATGGTTACAGTTTAAGATCTGGTATTGCTTGGCCAGCATCCTTCACATTTTTTCCCATTAGTTCCCTTGATATTCCAGAGTAGATGTTTAATAATGGATTATTGAACTGAAATAAATTTATCTCATAAAAAATTCTCCTTACATATTCAATTACTAAATCTAAAAGTTTTGACTGAAAACTTGCTGTGTTGGTAGACTCTGTGCTAAGTGCTAGTGACACAAAGATGAAGGAAAAATTAATTAATTGTTAAGTATGTATATAATTTATGCAAAAATGAATATAAGGTAAAGGCACACCTTGGAGACATTACAGGTTTGGATCCAGACAATCACGATAAAATGAATGTCACAATAAAACAAGTTACACAATGTTTTGATTTCTCACTGCATACAAAAGTGATATTTATGCCATAATATAGTCTATTAAGTATGCACTTGTATGTCTAGAAAGATATACTTACCTTAATATAAAATATCTTTTCCTAAAAATGTTGGCCAACATCTGAGCCTTCAGCTAGTCATGCCTTTTTGCTAATGGTGGGTCTTGCCTCCATGTTAATGGCTGCTGACTGACCAGGGTGGACTACAATGAAGTTTACCACATAGATTGACTTTTTTTTGGTAATCTTTACCTTCTGTCTTAGAATCAATATTAGGTATCAGTTCCAAGGCAGAAGAGAATTAATGAATAGGCAGTCAGGGGTAAGTGACTTGCCCATGGTCACATAGCTAGGAAGCATCTGAGACCAAATTTGAACCTAGGACTTCTGATCTCCAAGACTGGCTCTTTATCCACTGAAACACCTAGCTGTCCCTGGCAATTTCTTAAAATAAAACAACAATGAAATTTGTCATGTGGATTGTCTCTTCCTTTCACTTGAATACTTAGAGATCACTGTAGGGTTTTTAATAGACCAAATTTCAATATTGTTGTTTCTTAGGGAATGGGGACTCCTGAGGAGTGAGAGACAGGGGAAAGGCTGGGGGGAGCAGTCAGAAACACACAACATTTATCAATTAAGTTTGCTGTCTTATATGAGCCCGGTTCTTGGTGCCCCCAAACAGTTATAAGATTAACATCAAAGACCACTGATCACAGATCACCATACCATACAATAGAGATGAAAAAAGTTTGAAATATTGCAAGAATTTCCAAAAATGTGACTGAGAGAATACATGCTGTTGGATGGACTTGCTCTGTGCAGGGCTGTCACAAACCTTCAATCTGGGAAAAGCACAATAACTTCAAGGTGCAATAAAGTGAAATGTAATAAAAATCGTTCAGCGGTTTAGCACTAAGGGCTGGGGATCAGGAAAGGTTTCATGTAGAAGGTGAACCGAGTCTTGAAGGATTCCAAGAGGCCAAAGGGTAGAGGGAATGTGTTCCAGACAGTGAGGAGAGCCAATGCTAGGGCCACAGAGAGAGGGAGAAGAGAATAATGTCTACGATGAATAAGGGGGAATGATAAAGCATCTTGGATAGATAGGAAGGGGACTGGTGTGAAGAGACTTAAATGTAAAACAAAGAAGTTTATGGTTACTCCTAAAAGCAATGGGAAGACCCTGGAGTTTATTTAGCAAGGGAATGCCATGATCAGAGCTGTGTAAATTAGAAGACAGGAAAAGAAATTACTCCCTATCTTTCTACTGAATAGGCTTCAGATTTTTAAACTTCCATTATGGCATCTATTTTCCACTCTTGTGACCCAATCAGCATTTCCCTGACTCTGTCTCTTTCCCTCTTATTCATAATATGGGGAGCCTTGGCCCAGAAGTGTACTAGTAAATGTTTAAGAACTGAACTCTATGAGAAAAAATTAGTATGTTCATATACTTTTAAGTGTAATCTGCACATTAACATTTTCTTAAGTCTAGACAATTGACAAAATAATAAACTGAGCCCTGATTTATATTGGCTGATCTCTGAGTTCCTGCTGAAAATATAACAATCACTGGAGCTGGCTCCAGCTATCCTCCTTTGAAAATAAGGCTGCTTCCATGACCTGATTTATTTCCTCACCCCAAATACCCAGACAACACGGGAGACCTAGAATGAAGCTGTCCATGGTTCTTGATTAGCCCCAGCTTTCTTGACGCAGCTTCCAGGTCGTTTAAAAGGGTCTAAGGATATAAAAAAGTCCCAGCCATGTGTAACTCCTTGACCAAGGTGGATTCCAAAGCCCACTCAAGAAATGATCCTTTGCCTTGTTGGCTCCTCCTGTTTCCATATGGGGACAGGGAGCCCCAGGGCATCCAGACCAAAACGCCTTTGTTTCTTTGTTCCCTATCTTTGCTGTGTTAGGGCAAAATCAGCCACCTTGTATTAAACATTCAACAACTTGCAAGTGATTCATTTTGTCCCATCATCAGACCCAGACTAAGAGAGCTGCTGGCTTTAGAGCTGGACCTCTGAGAACTCTTTGGATCTTTTTTTTTTTTAAACAGCTCTTCTATGAAGTTCTAGGATTAATCCCCTGAACACCACGGTTTTCAAATTCTGTGTCTGATGCCTTCTCCACTTTGAATCTTCAGTCCTCAGTTTCCTCACCTATTAAATGAGGGGCTTGGACTAGATAACCTCTCAATGTCCTTTTCTGTAACAGCATTTGGTTTATGCAGGAATATTTTTTATTCTGGTCTATAAATGGCATCCATACTTTTTTCTATTACCTCCCAGTATTTTCCAGTTCCTCAACAAACTTGGAAGTGATTGATTAATGACAAAAACTTTTAATGATTCAGTAATATCTAAATGCAGCTATCCTAAACTAATGGTTACAAGCTTGTGATGAATGACTCACTTTTCCATTTTTCTTATTGTTATAAGGCCATCTCCTTGGCAGTAAGAGGTTATTACCCGTGGAAAAGCAAAGGATGCCTTCTGTTTAATATATGATTGGATCATGATGATAAAAATGACTTTTTAAAAAATGGACCCCCTATAGGGTGATAAGACTGAATGTAGGTTTTAAAAGGGTTTTAGGCGAATTAATGGATGACAGATCCAGGATGGGGAAAGCAATCTAGGGATGTTTTAGGGGCACACTACTAATCTTTAGAAATGTAATGTTATGGAGAATTAATTATATTCTTCTTTCCATAGTTTGTCTTTTTTGATGTCCTTGTTAGACACAGAATACTGGGCTGGAAGAACCGTAGGTCTGACCTAGTCTGGCATTTTTGATGTCTTAATAATTACAATAATAATTCTTTAACTATCTGGTAACCTTTTAGACTTTTCAGTAAAAAAAATAATAAAATGATTCTTGATGTGTCTCTTACCTTAATCTGGTGCCTTCATAATCTTTTTTAAAAAAATTCTTTCCTTTTTCTTTTCTAGTTATGTTTGTCATTTGGGTAAAAGCCAGGTTCTTGGATAATTTGACTGTCCATACACCCTGATTTTTTTTTCTGTCCTTTCAATTCTATTTTCACCGTGCATTATGGCATTCAAGTTCATTACTAAAGAACTTTACAATTTTCTTTCCTGACGAGGAACCTCTGAGACAGGAAGGTGAAGAAACTGAGGTTTTAGGAGTTGACTTGTCCACAGTCACAGAGCTAGCAAGCAACAGAACTAAGACTCAAATCCAGGTTTCCAAACTCTAATGCCAGGATTGTTTCTACCACAAAATGGCTTTGTGGGCCTTACGTTCTTTATCTATAAAACAAAGATGTCAAATGAAGTGGAAAGAGTGCTGAGCTTCATGTCTTAGGACCTGGGTTTAAAACCCAGCTCTGCCACTTAACTAATCTGTGTGACTTTGGGCAAGCTAGTTAATTTCTCTGGGACTCAGTTTTCTCAATTGTCAAATCATGAGATTAGACTAGATGACCACTAAAGTGCCTTCCAACTTTAGAGCTGTGATTCTATGATTAGATATCTTTTAAGGTCCCTTTCAGCTCTTCCCCTGATACAGACAACACAGTTTTCTTTGCCCAAGGACTTCTGTCAGACAAAAGATAGCTTTATCCTCTTTCATCATGGAGTGAAAGACATTGTGGGTGAAGGAGATGGTCAGATAAATTTCTGTGACTAGAGTTAATTTGTATGCTACCTAGATATAGCTTGAAGCTAAATTGCCTTTGGTGGCTCATCTTCTCTTCTACTCCTTTCTCAACACTTTACAACCTTGCTTCTAGCTCTACACATAGATTAAAACTGTTCTGTCCAAAGTTACAAACTCTCTCTTAATTGCTGCAGATGATAGCTTTGGCATCAGGTAGATCTGGGCTCAGATCCTGCCTTAGATGCTTATAAGCTGACACTGGACAAGTCACTGGATCTTTCTGATATATGTGTATAGAATATGATAGTATGTTATATATCATATGTTATATAAATTATTATACAATATTATATATTACTTCTACAACATATATTCATATACAATATATTCATTATACTAAATGTAAAAATATTTAAGTTAAATTATATTAAACAAAATTATATATAATATAGATTTTTTTCTGCAGACAACAGTAGTTTATTGTATATTTAGTCAAAACACATTAAAAATGGAAACTCAAAGAATACTTTCCATTTGAAGCAATTAACTAGCTTCTACAAGCATATAATGCTTAATACATTATAGCAATAAGAATGATAATCCACTCTCTTTTATATCTAACTCAGATCCAAATGGTAAAGTCAGTCTTGTTGAAATGGGGTCAGAACGATGGAAAACAACCATCAACAAATGAGAAATTATCAGTAATGGTAGATGAGTCTTTGCTTTTACTGAAAAAGGTGGGGATGAGAATGCTAAAATCCACAGTACAAAAGGTAAGCAATCACCATGTAAACTTCTGTTTGATATTTTAATGAATGGCTTAACCTTGGTTTTCAAAGGAGCGATCCTAAAGCAGAATGGCTCTTTGCTGTTCTTGGCTTCTACACTTCTATTTGTAATTATTGCTGGTGCCAGAAAGAGTTTATATGGTGGCAGGATAATGATGGAGCATTAGGGATAACCAAAGGAAGAAAGGAAAGGAGAGCATAGGGTAAACAGGGATGGGGTGGGGGAGGACATGAGATATGAGCTAACATGTTTAAGAAAAACATGAGTAATAAATGATTTATTTTAAGATAGTTTGAATAAAATTTCAAAACTCAAGACCAAAGTCTTGGGTTTACTTTAAAGGGTAGTAGTGGTTTTGAGATGATAATAACAGCTAACATTTATATAGCAATACAATATGGCAGATACTATACTGAGCACTTTACAAATATTCCATTTGATCCTCAAAACAACTCTGAGAGGTAGGTGCTATTATTACCCCTATTTTACAAATGAGGAAACTGAGGCAGAGGTTAAGTGATATATTCAGAACCACCTAGCTAGTAATTGTCTGAGACTAGATTTGAACGTAGGTCTTCCTGACTCCAGGTCTGGCACTATTCATTGCACCATGTAGGAAGTAAGTTAAGGGATAGAGTTAATTTCAGGGATTAGCTTTAAGAGGAAAAGAAAGGAATTTGGATGTAAGCCCTGGGAGAGGATTCTGAGGAGAGAGGGATTGTGGGGGGTTGTCCCGGCAATTAACTGCCATTTGTGCTCTCTGCCCTGATCTCCACCAAGCTGGAAGGAGGTTTTGCTCTGAGAGATTTTCTCTAGGTAGTCATAATTTCATGGAGAGATTATTGACTCCTTGGTTGAGAACCTGCTTTGGAGAAAACCGTTTCCCTGAGTACAGAGATCATCTACCATATTCATCTGCCAGAAATCCTCTTGGATCTAAAGATTGTCATCTGGTACTTTGGGTTATATAGTATAGCCAACTCAGGCTTCCCTTTTCCCTCTTTTGGTTAATCCAGAGTAAATAGATTAGGTTAGAGTGAGATAGTTCGGTTTTTTTTTTTTTTTAATTTTTATAGATAAGACCAGGGAGCTGTAGACAGGGCCCAGAGAAGACCAGAAGTCCATCTCATGAGAGATACTTAGAGGTGGGTGGAGCCTAGATTTTCTTGCCTACCAGTTTTCATTATTCTCATTATAAAACAAATCTTGTTTTATTATAAGCCAAGGTGTTTGTGCTTTCCTGGCCCCAGGGAGGTTCCTAGGTGGGTTATACCATCTCACATCCCTCTAGGATAGTTCTCTATTTCAACCACCTGGATTTTTATATAAATATATATAATATAAATATTATATATAATACACAACAATATAGTATATAAATGTATATAATATATAATAAATATACATACATAAAAGTATACTTTATGTATATATAAATATATGTATGCTTTATACATATATTTATATATACATAATACT
>NC_058130.1:183052881-183055966 GCF_016433145.1 Gracilinanus agilis | reverse complement strand
AAAAAAAAAAAAAGGATGAGCCAGAAACTTCCAAACACCAGGTTGCAGGTGGCCCTCAGGAATGCAGGTGGGCTTTATTATAATGAGTACAAAACATGAATTTAAGGCCTCTCTTTACCTTTGGTAGTAAGTAGTTACTATCTCAGTGATTTTTCTGGACTCCAATCATTTAGTAAGAGGGGAAGCCATTGCTGCCATGAGACTGACAGTTTCAGAACATAATTAACTCTTTTAAAAATCTTTGCTCATCAAAAACTAAATGGAATTCTAAAGAGAATTCAAATTAGTCTGTTGTATGTTTTTTTTTTTTAAAGCCAAAGATACTGTAGAAATTTATCATCGGCATTAATGAATATTTCCTGATTCTTCTACAATTCACCAGCAATTGAATCTTTTTCTTTCTGTTATGTCTGATTAGCTGGAATTATATCCTATCTACTAGCTATGTAATTATTGTCGAAATCTGAATTCTTGATAGTCATCAAATTCATGTAAAGATGATCTCTCACCTTCTCAGAACTCAAAAATCTAGCAATCAGCTGTGGGTCCTCTTATGTACACATTACCAAGCTGTCCAGTGTGCAGAGGAAACCTACGGAGAGTTTATGACTGTTCTCATTCCCCATCAGTGTGAGCATCCGGCAGTATCACACTTGGAAAAGCCAATCATCCCCTGACAGGAGTTACAATTATCAGCCCTGTGGGAGGGACACTGCCAAAATGTCTACACAACATCAAATAGCTTGTTTTCTTAAATGATAATTAGAGCATCTCCACGGGTGGACTGTTTCATAAGGGAGCTTCACGTGAAGTCTCTTCTTCTATGTAAACAAACAAGATGAAATGCTGTGACCAAGAGGGCACAGGCCACTGCTAATTAGACATGGCAGCAATATTAATAGTCCATTGGCTAATTATATCCAGTGAGGTAAATCAATCCAACTAAATTCTCCTACTTCCCCAATCTGTGCTAGGAGCTTCCCATTCCCATTAAATGACTAGTTAAGGCTGCCCAGAAATCTCATTGTTATAGATCTTTTTTGGTTGCCTTATTCATTACCAGAGCTCCTTAGAGGAAAAGGGCTTAACTAAATGGAATAAATAAATGAGCCTGTTTCGGTTTGCCAGTAAAGGCAGAATGGATTTTTGGATTTGTTTTTCACAGGGTCAATGAAAAGAATTTTTTTAAAAGAAATTCTAAGGAAAAACCTAGTAAGAACCTAATTGAAGGTGCTGTAACTTTGGAGAAGCAATCTATGAGATACTGAATGGATCACAGTATAGAGGAGCTTGAGTTCTGAGGACAACAGATTCTTACATATTTATGGAGTAACTATTATGTTACTAGGAGGCTGCCACTGCTAGGTGCTAGGGGAGAGGAAAGGTGGGAGGGATACACACACATGTATGTATGTATATGCCTGAGCATATACATATATGATTATATGTATGTGTGCGCCTAGTGTATGGGGTGTCCTGGGAGGTCTTGCACCTCCACTGTGAGGACCTGCCACCCTCTTTTTAGGGTTGCCTTTGGTGTCTGCCTTTCACCTATGGCTATAAGAAGAGGCAACGTGTACAGCAGCCATATCTCCGCAAGACTGTCTTGGCATACAGGCTAAACCAGGTTGAGGATAACTGATGGGTCTCAAACAGGTTGGTGAGTGCTCCGAGCATGTGAAAACTTCCGCCGGTGGATAGGAAAGATGGGAACAATTTATTCCAATGGCCATTAAGGGAGTGGAAGCAGGCACCATGGAGCACTTAGAGCTTGGTTAGACACCAGAGACAACAAGGTCATCCCCTGAATCCCAGGCCATCAACAGCGGTCCTGACTTTGTCTTGTCACTGGATTTTGATGTCTCTGAAAGAGAGAGTGAGATTGGTTACTTTGTGCAACTCTGCCTCACTTAAATTGAGTACACTCTCAGGTCAAGGTATCACCCCATGATGCCATTGTTTTTTTTTTTTTTCCAAAAACGAAGAACCACCACCACCATATATAATATAGACACATATATAGACATACATACATAGACAAACACATAAGTATCTTTTGGTCATGAGAACAAACCCCAAAATCTAAAATAGTTTAAAAAGAAATTTATTTGGTCATTTGGCCAGGAAGAAGAGTGACTCTCTTGTCTAGCCTCTGTGAGTTTAGCATTATTACATACAGTCCAGGCAAGATCACAGGAACATTTGCCTGATTGGTCTCATGTAAGCAGTAATCTCTAGAAAAGTCAGTTTGAGATGTGTGTCAACAGATAGGTCCATCTAATTTAGGGACTCCAAACCATGAGCTTTGGGTAGACCTGAAACAAGCCTGAGCAGACCTAAAATAAGCACCTTGTAGGATCTAAGCATTCCTTACAGTATTCCTCCCTGGAGTGTCTCTAAGATCAGCTTGATTTCTATAGTAACCTTTGGGTTAGATAATTTTCTAGTCACATAAAGCTAGGTTCAAATAATATTAATAAATGATAAATACTGAAGCATTTCTCCTCCCACCATATAGCAGATGTTAAAATTTGCTTTTTTTTTGCCCCTGAGGAACTTATTACATAGGGATAGAATAAAACAGAGGAAAACGAGACTATAAAAGGATAGCCTTATGTGTTTTTTGTACATATATGTACAGATATCTAGAGGGGGTAATAAGATATAGTATATAGAAAAAGGGCCTTGGAGTAAGAAAAAGCTGGGTTGAACCTACCATGGACACTCATTACCTCTACGGATCAAAGACAAGTCTCTTAATGTCTCAGGGCCCTACTCAACCCTGTAACACTATCAGTAACAGATGAGAAACATCAGCACTGTTGGAGGAAATTTTCACAAGATTTTTCCATCCTGATGACTAACAGACAGAAACCACATTCTCTTTTCCTCTCTCTCTCTCTCTCTCTCTCCCTCCCTCCCTTCATCTCTCTCTCTCTCTCTCTGTCTCTCTCTCTTTCTCCCCCCTTCTCTCTGTCTCTCTCTCTGTCTCTGTCTCTTTCTTCCCTCTTCTCTCTCTCTCTCTCTCTCTCTCTCTCTCTCTCTCTCTCTCTCTCTCTCTCTCTCTCTCTCTCCTTTCTCCCCA